>NC_041391.1:418888086-418995539 GCF_002162155.2 Triticum dicoccoides | reverse complement strand
GGGTGCGGGTGGTCGTCGGCGGCAGTGGAGCGGGGGAGGGTGCGGGGGGTCGGCGGCGGCGGTGGAGCGGGGGAAAGGGTGCGGGGGGTGCTCGGCGGCGAGGGGGATCTGGCGAGGTGAGATAGCGATCGAGATGGAGGGGGATCGAGATCGAGTGTCCTCATGAATATTTAATATTTTGTCATATTGAATATGAAAAAATCTCATCAAATTTGGAAAAATATTCATGAATTCAAAAAGTTCCCATGAAATACAATCAAGAAATGAAGGCTATAATTTAAATACAATCGATCTTAGCTAGCTATCTGTTCACAATCTTCTTGCCCTTAATTTTCATAAATGGAGTTCTTCTCTTGAACGGACGTCCTTTAGGTAGGGTGGTCCTGCTTCTTCTTGTGGTGTATGCTGATACTTCATCGTCGTCGTCATGTTCCATCTTCGGGTCGCCGTACTTGTCGAAGTCTTGCTCATTGGCGACTCCATCCATTCCGATGATCTTCCTTTTGCCTCTCCTCACGACAACACGACTGGGCTTTGACAGGTCAGTAATGAAGAAGCATTGGTCCACTTGGGAAGCTAGTACCCATGGCTCATTTTTCGCAGTGATATTCGCGCCCGCAGTGTTGGATTTGGCTTCGGGTATAACCATGGTGGTGAAATAACGGTCTTCTTTTATGACGCTCTTGGCCCATCTGACATGGAACATCGGGACCTTCTCTCCAGCATAGCTCAGCTCCCAGATCTCCTCGATCCTTCTGTAGTATCTGTCCTTGTCGTTACCGGTGTAGGATTCCATCGTTACCCCGGAGTTCTAATAACCATCGCTCTTCATGTCCTTGTCCTCGGCGTATAATGTGTAGCCATTGATATCGTACGCCTCATAGGTCATCAGGTTGTGCTCGGCGCCCTGTGACAAGGCGAATATGAGTTGTTCTTCCGCAGAAGAATCCTCATGTAAAGGGTACGACAGAAGCTTCTGCTTGAACCAACGTGTGAAACATGAGTTGTGCTCTTTGATTATATCTCCGTCCGTCCTATGTTGGCCTCGTTCATTGTATGTCTTCTCAATAAATGTTTTTTGCTCCACCACCCAAGGATCGACCATGTCTATGTGTTGTAGCGCGACTAGGTTTTCTCTTTCAAAGTCGGCGAGTCGACCCTTGAAGTCGACATGCATTTCGCGGCGACCCTCATGGTGAGCCCATCCAACGAGCCTGCCGAGGTGCCTTTTGACGGCCAGACCAACGGGGTTCTCGATGCCTAGATAATTCGTGCAGTAGGAGATGCACTCTTCGGCCAAAAATCCCCTGGCTATGCTTCCCTCTGGACGTGACATGTTGCGAACGTATCCTTTAATGACAACATTCATCCTTTCGAACGGCATCATGCTGTGCAGGAACGTCGGCCCGAGTTGGATGATATCCTCCACGATATGGACCAGCAGATGCACCATAACATCGAAGAATGCGGGCGGGAAGTACATCTCAAGCTCGCATAGTATCACCATGATCTCTTCCTGTAGCCTTCTGAGTTGCCTCACGCCAACCAACTTCCGAGATATGACGTCGAAAATGTTGCATATGCCAAATAGCGTTTCACGGACATGCGCGTCCATGATCCCACGGATTGCAACTGGAAGTATCTGCATCATCAGCATGTGACAGTCGTGAGACTTCATCCTGCTGAACTTCTGCTTCGCTGAGTCTAGGTATCTGCTTATCTTCCCCGCGTAACCGTAAGTAAGTTTTACTCCTACAAGACAGGTGAAAAACTGATCGATCTCCTCTTGACTTAGAGTGAAGCACGCGGGAGGGAAGTCATTTCCAGTCTTCTTGGCCTTTTTGCCTTTGTGATGACTTTCCGTGTCCTGCTTTGCCTCATCATCATCATCATTAGCGTCAATCTCCTCCCTGATGCCCATTGATTTCAAGTCTGCCCTTGCTTTCGGCCCATATTTGGTCCTCTCTGGCATGTTAAGCAGGGTACCAAGCAGACTCTCGCACACGTTCTTTGTGATATGCATGACATCAAGGCTGTGAGGCACACGGTGGATCTTCCAGTACGGCAAGTCCCAGAAAACAGACCTCGTTTTCCATACCTTCCGCAGCGGCTCTGGCGCCTTTCGCTTCTTTCTCGGCTCTGGCGCCGTTTGCTTCTTTCCCGGCAGTGGGCAATCTTTCCAATTTTTCAATAGCTCGTCTATTTCCTCGCCGCTCCTTGTACGCGGGCGTCTTCGAGGTTCGGTTTCACCATCGAACAGATCCTTGCATTTTCTCCATGGGTCATCGTCGCGAAGCCACCTTCGATGTCCCATGAACACGGTTTTTGAAGACCCGGGATCTCTATCTAGCTGGCGATACATTGTGTCATCTGTGCACCTGACGCATCCAGAAAATCCGTGGACCACCTGCCCCACGAGATATCCATAACCAAGATAGTCGTGCACCGTCATGAGCAATGCGGCTCTCATAGGGAAATATTCTTTCTCTGCAGCGTCCCACATATTGGCTGGTGTTTTCCACAGCATGTCTAGCTCCTCTTTCAGCAGCCCCAGATACAGATTGATGTCATTCCCTGGTTTTTTCGGCCCTTCAATTAGCATACTCATGTGAATGTACTTCCTCTTCATGCACAACCAGGGGGAAGGTTGTACATCCACACAAACACAGGCTAGGTGCTATGTGTGCTTCTCTGGCTGCCAAACTGATTGACTCCATCAGTGCTCGTGCCCAGCACAATGTTCCTTGGATCCTTCCCAAATTCTGGGTGTTCGAAGTTAAACGCTTGCCACTGGCTCCCATCCTTAGGGTGACTCAGCATCTTGTCTTTTTTATTTATCTCCAGATCATTTGCGTCATCTTCTCGCTTCTTCTCCTCCCTATCCGCGTGCCAACACAGGAGCTTTGCTACCTTAGGGTCCGTGAAATACCGCTGCAGACGAGGAGTGATCGGAAAGTACCACACCACTTTTCGAGGAGCTTTCTTCCTCTTCTTGTATCGAGTGACGCCGCACACCGGACATATGGTAGACTCCGCGTGCTCGTCCCGAGGACACACGATTGTATTTCACGTGCACACCAGACATATGCAATTTTTCATGCACACATGGTATTTCACATGCGGTAAATCTAGAGGACATACGATTTTCTTCGCCTCCTCGAAACTGGTCAGGCACTTGTTCCCCTTGGGAAGACGTTCGTGCCAGAATGACATGTTCTCGTCGAAGCATGCGTCGGTCATTTTGTGTTTTACCTTCATCTCCAGAGCCATGAGCGTTACTTTCAGACGAGTATCCTCGGGCCTGCATCCTTCATACAATGGAGTAACCACGTCTATCTTCAGTTGATCCAGCTTGGCTTTCTCTCGGGCGGCAGCTCTTGCGTTATCCGTTTGCTTGAGAAGTAGCTCTTGAATATGAGGGTCCTGCACCCAGCCCATCGATGGTCCATCGTCGTCTGCTCCGGCATCTTCATCTTCATGATCATGCCCTTCGTCTGCTCCGGCATCTTCCTCATCATCATGTCCAGCATCTTCTACATGATGACTGTGTACAGCATCACCGTCGTGATCATGTCCTGGAGATTCTTCATCTTCTCGCCCGCCCGAGCCGTGGTGGTTGTCTTGCTGCCCTTCCTCATTTCTTGCCCGGCCCCCATGGACGACTTCATAGTCATCTTCATCACCTTGCCACCGATAGCCATCCATGAAACCATGCAAGAGCAGGTGGTCCTGCACCTGCCCTGAATCCGGGTCCGCAGTAAGGCTCTTCAGTTTGCATCTTCGACACGGACATCTTATTTCCGTCTCGTTCTTTTGAAGCATCTCGGCCTTTGCAGAGCTCAAAAACCTATTCACGATGCCTTCGGTCATCGTGCGGACCATGGTCGCCTGCGGGGTAGAGCAAAACGATATTTTAGAACCAAGAAAGTTTTTGGCATGACTTTCCCTAAAAATAGGACCAAAAAGAATGCACAGTGCCAAAATTCTCGCCGAAACGGAAATGAATCAACATTCCGGCAAAATATTGGCAACTATCGAACAAATACTGGTACCTGCAAACACAAACAAATATGCAACACCACAAACATATGCAACACCACAAACATACGTAGATCTAGCCAGGCCATAAAAAGTGCATGTGCACGTTGTTGGAGGGAGAAAAAAAGTAGATCTACAACATAAAGATAGTTTCCCCCTTACTTACCTATCAAAAAAAGGTGATTTAACCACTTAATTTGGATGAATCTATGGTGCAAATGAGGTGAGGAGGAGGAGGCAGCCGAGACAAGCTTGGAGGAGGAGGTGGAGAGAATGAAGTGGGGAAAGTGAGTGGGTATGTGTGGCTGTCCAAAATATCTAGCTGGTCCCAGGTTACTAATGGCGCACCACCTACAAATGCACCATTAGTAACCCTGGTTACTAATGGCGCACTAGCTGGTGGTGCGCCATTAGTAGTTTTGCAAAAATATAATTAAAAAATATAGTAGTGGCGCATTGTGTGGCTGGTGCGCCATTACTAGTTTAACTAGTAATGGCGCACTCTGCCCTGGTGCGCCATTAGTATTTTTGGAAAAAAAATTTGTTACTAGTGGTGCACTATGGGTTTGGTGCGCCACTGCTATATAGTAGTGGCGCACCACATGTCTGGTGCGCCATTAGTGGCCATATCATCTATAGCCCTTTTCCTAGTAGTGGAAGTTGTCATAATATATTAGCTTGATGCCGGATAGGTCCCAGATGGTGCCGATTGTTGTCTAAAGACGCGTTTGTCCATAGTTCGGTCAAGCCGAACACAGAGCACTTCGAATTTTCTGCACTGAATAGGCAATGCAGTAGCCCCCGAGACATTGGTCGGGTGGAAACACCAGATCATGGGATCGTTGTGCCCCTTTAATATTAGTAAATGAGAAGCCCGAAGCCCAGTAGCCCCCGAGCCTTAATGTGGGCACGGGTGGCTGAATTAAGGATTGATATCCGAAGTAAAATCACAAATTATGTGTAATGATTCTATGTATCCAAGTACTTTACATCATTAATGCTCGGATCCGCATTGTACAAAACTTTGTTGAGCAACCATCGGCTTCCACCTCCTCGGCCAGTAGCCGAGGAGTGTTTGTCCTACTTTATAAAGCCTTTGTGAAGGCAAAGATTTACGACAAACAAGGCGATCCGGCCATACGATTATATAAACAAAGGTACGCAAAGAGATATGTTATATTACTGTTTAACATAAGAAATGTCTTCCAAAGAAAATAGTCCCGCTATTGGTTCCTTTCTTTGGGTTGTCATGGTAAGCATGATCATGAAACCTCAGCTCTGATCAATGTGGGAGCAAAATATTGAAGATTTAGTTTGGGTAAAGTTCCTGAACTATGTGGTCTTTAGTGAGCCTACACTTCTGTCATTACCGACCAATTATATCCTTTAAGATGGCTAGCTTTTGGCTTCACCCAATCTGAGGTACTAACCCGGATGACCCGGTAGTAATAATCACAGAGGTGCTCCCTTTACCACCCAGCCGAACAATCGAAAACGTAGGGGTAAGCACAGGAGCGAGGCAACCCAGCTTGGCCAAAATATTAAGTCAAATTGATGCATATTTATGGCTTTATAATGATGATTACGGAAGGTAGCGCTTGTATAATAAATACAAACGCCGATGAGATATGTTTATTTTGACTCTGTTGCGACTGTTTATCATTTGAAAGTGGCCCATCGCCAGCTTCCACCCCCTTGTAGATGCTACATAGGGTGTTTCCGCAGTAACAAAACAACCCTTAGCCGACGTCTCAGTGCCCGAAGGCGGTTCTGTTAGCGGAAACGAGGCAATCGGATATGCGGGCTTTATAACTTTCACTTAGTCATTGGAGCTTTAATAGTTGGGAGGCCAATTATTAGCCCCTGGTTAGTGTTCGGCGATAGCCGAGGTCAAGCCGTTAACACTTCCGCCAATGTTGTGAATGGCCCATCGTTTAACACGGGGTGACCTCTATCGATCAGATAGTTTAACACAATCATCGGATCACTGACCAATTTACGCTTATTGTGATAGTCAGTTTTTGGCTTTCTCCACTAAGGCGCTTAACCATGCGAGCTGGAAACACAATCGCATTGGTTCTCCCCGCTACAAAAAAAAGACACTTCTGTGATGATACATGTTTGTCATAGTAGGTCACATTTTCTGTCATGCATGTACATCCATGACAAATTTATGATAGAATCAAGATAGGCATACCTCTATTGTTATAGAAGTGTTCCATGACATTACCAAAATTATCATCACGGAAGTGTCCACTTCCATGATGATAATTCACATGTCATAGAAGTGCTTTCGTCAAGGGTGACCGACACGTGGCATCCACCGTAATGGGACGCCGTTAAGCTATCGGGTCCGATTTTGGATCTGATAACCCGTTAACAGCCCGGACTAATGGGAATTGTCCACATGTAAAATTCTCATTGGCCGGAGGAAACATGTGCCGGCTCAACGTTTGGACAGATGTCATCCACTCATTGGACAGGAGGTGCCTATGATATGTCGACACGTGGCATGGCCCAACAGAGGCCCCTTCCGGGACTTGGTCAAAAGGTAACGGGCCGGCCCACGGAAAGCATGTTAATGGCATGTTCGTATATAGCCCATTTACGACCCGCTTACTACCGGCCCGTTACGGCCTATCGAAATTAAACCCAATAGCTTCATCTGGGCTGTCCAATATGATTCCAGCCGATTGTAACTTCCGACCCATGTATGGCCCATGATGTCTTTCGGCCCATATGAGGCCCTTTGTAACTCTCGGCCCACTAAAGGCCCGAGATGAAACTAGCCCATAATGAACAGTGTATCGCTTTATACCCATTAATGACCCATTATTCAGCCGGCCGTTTCCAGCCCGTGTTAACTTTCGACCTTCTATGGGCCCATTTATTCTTGGGCTCATTTCTAGAATTCGGTTAGACACGGTCCATTACTGGCCTGTTCCGTTTGTGGGCCAAATACAACCCGTGGTTACATTCGGCCCGTTTGTGGCTTGTTAACCCATTGGGCTGTTTTCATAGCGTTATCAAATAAGGCCTATTAACGGCCCATTATGGTCCACGAATAGTACGACCCATGTTTGGCAAAATGATTATACACCCCGTAGAAGGCCCATGGATCCTACGGCCTGTAGAAGACCAACGGATCCTACGGCCCGTAGAAGGCCCATGGATCATACGGCCCATAGAAAGTCCATGGATCCTACGGCCCGTAAAAGGCCCATGGATCCTACGGCTCGTAGAAGGCCCACGGATCCTATGGCCCGCAGGAGGCCCATGGTTACAACAGTTCGTGTGTCGCCATGATTATTGTGGGCTAGTTACCAAAACTAGGTTATTGTGGCCACTAAAAAACACGGAAAAAGAACTGCAGTGACTACAAGCAAACAACTAAACAAGACAATAAGGAAATAAATAAGCAAGCAACTAACGCTAGCCTATTACAGCTATTACACATATTACATCCACTGGGCATCAAAGTTCACCACCAGTGTAAATATAGGGAACAAAGCAGCATATTACATACACTGGCCATTAGAATTGGCCACCAGTGCAAATAAATGCAGCAGCAAAACAAGTCCATAACTGAAATAACTTCAGAAGAGCTCAAGATACGTTATCCTGGGTATCCACCATGCTGGCAATAAGCTTAGCAAGCTTATTAGCTTTGTCCTGTTTGGTGCTAAAATCCTCCAACACTTGCTGTTGCACCAGAAAGTATGCATCTGAATGCTCCAGGGACTTCCGCAGTCCTTCAACTTCTTGTCGCAGCACAACTGATCGATGTATTTCAGCTTGTAGTTGAGACTCAAGAAACCGAACTGATTTAGACAGTGAGTTTGAATAGCTTGTGCAAGCGGTAGTGGCCAGTAACTCGAACAGTAAACCAAGACAGGACTTTGGGGTTGCCTCACCGTCTTCAAGATAGTTTTCCTTAGCTGTTTTATCAGCTTTGTTGGAGACCAACAAGGATGTCTCACGATCCTAAACCTTATCTGCATTACTTCCTTTATCATTGCTTAATAAGGCACTCTTCCCCAATATTCTGTTAGCATTATAAAAGAAGAAACAAGCAAACACATAATAGGTTTAGCATGTACTAGTATATGAAACTCATTTCGGTGAACCAGTTCGTCAGTAAGGTGGACAAGATTAAACTACCAAGTCTTCTATTGCCAAGTAGTACATTATAAAAGCATCAAAGAAACATATATCTATGTCCTATGGTCACTACATTGTCTTGCCAAATCAAAATAGAGACATGGTTCAAATCATATCAGTTCAAGAGAAAGCAGCACTGAAAGAATACAAAGCGTGGGAAACTAAACGGCACAACAAAGTTTCAGATGGGTACCATGGGTCTACATGTACATAAACACTATTGGCCCTGTTATGATGCTAGTTATGTGCATGATATGAGAAGTCAACACAATTGAAATTGAAATCAATAGAGCTATTTATAAGAGCAAACCTATTAAAGAAACATGCGTAAACATACCTATTGTGCCATTGGAGTTTCCATTGGATAGTTCCATTTAAAAATAAGTTTGTATGAGTAAATACAGTGATACAAGAGCAAAGCAGTATGCACGATAGCAATGGAATCACTGGTGCGCGTATGTCCTAAACAAACAGTTTTTTACCCCTTTCCGCGACGGCATTTGGAACCGTCGCTAAGTGAGTGTGGGCGATAGGGGGGTCCTTCCCACACGACCTAGAAACCGTCGGGGATATGCCCTCCTGGCACACACGTACGAAAAAATGAGGTCGTGTGCGACCGGCGAGCGCTCAAATACGGAAATACGTACAATAGAGCTAAACAATACAATTATACGGCAAAATTGTTTTTGGTCGCAAGTACATCCCACACAGTCAGTCCCCGCCAAACATTTCCGTTCATATGCACATCCCACACAATCGCTCCAAGGAAAATGTTTCTGTTCACAGGTACATCACACACAAGTTTTCCCATTAAATCGTTTGCATTATTGAATGTATCACACACGGTCCGTACAAGAAACTGTGTGGCAAAGGCTGTCCATCACACACAATTTTTATGTGGTAAACTTTTGCACAAGGTGGCCTAACGCAAACAGTTTTCAAGAGAAAGTCATGTGTAATTGTTCATTGATCCAACACGGTTTATTCCTAGAAACTACGTGCGTTGCCTGAGGTCATCGCCCATGGTATTTTTTCAACAACAGTTTGCAATGGAAAAACACAATCAGCAGGCTAATTCGCCATTAGCACGCTAATTATCCGATTATTCATAATCCATTTATTAATCTAATTGACATTTCATATTAAGCACACAATATATTTCATTTCCATATTAAGGAAACAAAATTTCATAATTGAAATACATTAGAGTACAACATGATATAGCTTCAGCACTCAGCTGCCCCATTACACAACTGCACCAGCAGCAAGTTCCACATGCAACATGTAGCACCTTTCAAAATTACCATCATAAACGGTATATAGACAGATGCATCTCATCTGGAAAACTGCTGAAGCGGAAGGCGAATATTGAGCCTTCATTCATGTTGAAGGTCTTTGCAACTTTAGGCCAGTGCCTGTGGATGATTGACCGTCCGTCCTTCGTCCTCTTCAGGAACACTTCAATATTGAACCGTGGGTGTTGTATGAAAACCTTCCTCGCCTGCTGACCATAGAGGTGGTTTGGGAGGTAATCATCAGTGAACTACTTTGGAAAGGCCTGAAAACAAGGATGTGCATAAATATCCTCTCTATATTGGAAATGGGGTAAGGGAATAAAAAAAGGCAAGGTATAATAGTTACTACCATCTTGTAGTGAAGTGATGTCTTCTTCATTGTGCAGACAAAGATCATGTTGTTTTTTTCCGCTAATTTCTTTATCCTAACAATCTTTCTTAGTTTCTTGATTTGATTGATATTCATGGACAACTCATTTCCCCATATGCAAAAGGGTCAAACAGTGGGTCAAAACCTCTGACAGCAGGACCTACATGTGCAAGACCAAATTGTTAAAAACCAAAAAATTAGAATGGTTCCTGCAATTGCACAATAATGTGCTATTAGACAACGGGCCATGTACATGCTAACCTTGATTATAAACCTCAGTGCTTCCCATTGTTTCCCAGCAACACATATAAGGTAGTTAGTCATCAGGTTAAGTAAGGGTTCACATGCTATCGGTGAAATATGTTGATGAAAAATAAGCACAATGCAGATTCATCAGATTAATTGAAGCCACACGGAAAACCTATTTACCCAAACCAAGCATGATTAAGAACTAGGAAATATAGCACTTTTATATGTTTCTCATGTATTAAGTGCAGCCTAATTCGATTTATTCCTCACATGCAGAACAATACAAAATTCTACCCACGGCAATTGGACATCGCATTGTAGAATTGAACCAAGAACTTAACTAAACACCACAACAGATGAACCAAACATTAATTGAGCACCACATTGCACAATATAACATACTCCTAATAGAAGATCAGAGAGTTAACCAAATAGTTAACTACAGCCAATTGTAGCAATTGTATTTGTTTCTCATGTATTTACTACAGCCAAATTCAATTTATTCCTCACATTGTGTACAATAATAGAATGCTCCCACAATTTGTAAATATACATTCGATTTATTTGTCACATGGAAGACAATACAAAATTGCAGCCTGAAGAATTGAACATCACATTTGCAAAATTGAACCAAACAGTTAACTGAAGACGATAACTAATTAACAAAACAGTTAATAAGTGAGCACCACACTACACGACGTATAGAACATATACACTAGAGCAACAGATTGCATGGTCAAATTAGATAGCACAATTCACTAGTATTTGTGAAGGAAAGGCAGGAGCAGCACACGCAATGGTAAACCGAGCATGCTTAACCGGCATAGCTAGCAATTGGCAAGGTGCTCCTTCAAGATCTGGGGGTCGGCACGAATGGCCGCCATCGCGACCTCATCCGCGTGTGCGGCCGCGATTTGCTTCTCCGCTGCCAAATGCTCCTTGAGGTCCTGGCTATACTGCGTGCACCATGGCTTAGGCCGGCGCTTATTTGGTGGAGGGGTCGGTGATTTTGGTGGAAGGTATCGCGCTCGCGCCGGCGGTCGAGGCATGTGGGATGTGGAAGGAGGAGGAGGATGGGGGTCGGGTGTGGATTACCTGCCTGTATAGAGGAGGCCTAGCAGTGTGAAGGAGGGCCGACGAGGAGGCGGCAGCGCTGCAAGCAAGGAGTCAAGGTTTCAACTTGGAAAGGAAGGCGAAAAGAGGGGAAATGTGGCTTTTGGTAAGGGGGGAGGTAGATATTTCAACGGAAGCCGAAAATTTGGAATCGCTTCAACCAAAAAAATGGCGCGTAAAGTGTCATCAGACACGGCCCCTTATTCAGAACTGTGTACGATATGTGGACATCACGAACGATTCAGATAGCTTAACCCGTGTGTGATGAGTTTGAACGTCAAAAGTTTTGGTTCAAATTTCCATGGTTATAGTGGTCATCCACATCATTGCATAATTTGGGTACACAAAGGAGAGTAGTCCCACGCCTGCACTTCTTAATCGAGGAACTTCAACAATTAAACAAAGCTAGCTGACCTAAAAATTACTCTAACAAATTAAAGACCGATGCTCTTAATTAAACAAAACAAAGAGTACTACTATGGCCAGTGCTCGTCGATCTCCGCCGCCGCCTTCATGTCCAGCTCGTGCCCGACGGTTTCCTGGGGAAGGGGCTCCATGGCATCAATCGCACCATACTCGGCAAGCATCTCGCCATCCACGTCCACCATTTCTTTGGAAAAGACCGCCATAAGCTGGGCGTGGGCGGACGCCATCTAGGCTTGGACGGGCTCCGTGGTCGCAAGCTATGGGGTGGAGGAACGGATGGCTGCTCGAACGCTCTCGGTGATTGCCAGCTCTTTGGGTGTGGGTTGCCAACTGTTATCGAAGAAGCTTCGTTCGATTTGTACGGTGGCCGCCAGGACCTGGGTGTGGGCGGCCTTGACATGGTTGTTGGCGGCCTCCACCAGGGCTAAGGCTGTCGCTGCGGAACGGATAGCTGATGTGCCGCTCTCGGCAGTTGCTATCCCCGAGGCAGATGTTGGTGCTGCCACCTGAGAAGCAACAACGGCCGTTTGGGGCGCCTTTGCTGCCCGGTCGCAAATTGCGGCCGCGCTCATACACCTTGTTAGCACGCGCATGGTGGCTGCGGCCGCGCTCTTGCTGGAGCCACCGAAGTTGCCCTCACGACGCGGCCCCACATGCCCATCTTTCACCGGCGACAATTGAACAGTGAAATGATATTTCGGGAGCGAGCTAGTGTGCTTGAGACGCCGGCTATGGACTGTAGCCGACGCACCTTCTCGCATAAGCCATAGGCATACTATACACCGACGGTGTGCTACGTCTTGAGCTTGCGTTGGTTTTCCTTGAAGAGGAAAGGGTGATGCAGCAAAGTAGCATATGTATTTCCCTCGTTTTTTGAAAACCAAGGTATCAATCCAGTAGGAGGCTCCTCAAAAGTCCCACGCACCTACACAAACAAACAAAGAACTCGCAACCAACACAATAAAGGGGTTGTCAATCCCTTCACGGCCACTTGCGAAAGTGAGATCTAATAAAGATAGTATGATAAGATAAATATATTTTTGGTATTTTATAATATAGATGCAAAAAGTAAAGATGAAAATAAAAGTAGATTGGAAGCAAATATGATAAGAGATAGACCTAGGGGCCTTAGGTTTCACTAGAGGCTTCTCTCAAGATAGCATAAGTATTACAGTGGGTGAACAAATTACTGTCGAGCAATTGATAGAAAAGCGAATAATTATGAGATTATCTAGGCATGATCATGTATATAGGCATCACGTCCGTGACAAGTAGACCGACTCCTGCCTGCATCTACTACTATTACTCCACACATCGACCGACTCCTGCCTGCATCTAGAGTATTAAGTTCATAAAGAACAGAGTAACGCCTTAAGCAAGATGACATGATGTAGAGGGATAAACTCAAGCAATATGATATAAACCCCATCTTTTTATCATTGATGGCAACAATACAATACGTGCCTTGCTGCCCCTGCTATCACTTGGAAAGGACACCGCAAGATTGAACCCAAAGCGAAGCACTTCTCCCATGGAAAGAAAGATCAATCTAGTAGGCCAAACCAAACTGATAATTCGAAGAGACTTGAAAAGATAACTCAATCATACATAAAAGAATTCAGAGAAGATTCAAATATTTCTCATAGATAAACTTGATCATAAACCCACAATTCATCGGATCTCGACAAACACAACGCAAAAAGAGTTTACATCGAATAGATCTCCACAAGAGAGGGGGAGAGCATTGTATTGAGATCCAAAAGGAGAGAAGAAGCCATCAAGCTAACAATTATGGACCCGTAGGTCTGTGGTAAACTACTCACAACTCATCGGAGGGGCTATGGTGTTGATGTAGAAGCCCTCCGTGGTCGATTCCCCCTCCGGCGGAGCGCCGGCGAAGGCTCCAAGATGGGATCTCATGGATACAGAAGGTTACGGCAGTGGAAATTGTGTTCCGTTGGCTCCCTGGATGTTTTCGGGGTACGTAGGCTTATATAGGAGGAAGAAGTACGTCGGTGGCCGTCTGAGGGCCCACGAGACAAGGGGGCGCGCCCTATGGGGGGGGGGGAGGGTGCCCTCCTATCTCGTGGAGGCCTCGGATGCTTCTTGACTTGCACTCCAAGTCCTCTGGATCACGTTCGTTCCAAAAATCACGCTCCCGAAGGTTTCATTCCGTTTGGACTCTGTTTGATATTCCTTTTCTTCAAAATACTGAAATAGGCAAAAAAACAGCAATACGGGATGGGCCTCCGGTTAGTAGGTTAGTCCCAAAAATGATGTAAATGTGTAAAATAAAGACCATAAACATCCAAAAGGGGTAATATAATAGCATGGAACAATAAAAAATTATAGATACGTTGGAGATGTATCACAGTGCTCCAAGATATTTTGTACTACATTTCACACGGTTGATGATAATAAACTATGTGCGATTTACTTGATTTTTCATCTTGATTTGAATTACATAATGGGGTCACAACGGCAATGGATGGTGTTTGAATTGCTAGACCTTTTATCTAGAGTGAACATGCAACTACATGTGTGTCGTAAAAGAATTGGAATTATTCAGGGCTTGTATGAACATTTTATACAGTAAATTGGTTTTCTAGCCATTTCAGGTGAACAATTCAAATTTGAACTACATGCACATGCTCCAGTGCATATAAATTGGTTGAAAAATCAAATCTGTGTCCTCGGGTGCATGCTAGGTCCCATGCAAGAAATGGGAATGAATTTCAAACACCAGGGCACCATTGATTGCCGGCAAAACATTGAGATGCCTGATTTTTAAATTCTAGTAAATCCAAAACTCGTCTAAAATTCATGAAACTTGGCATGCTATCATGGAGCGGCATCAACATGTCGTGGTACAAATTTCATCCCATTTGGGGCAGGTTTGGGTATATGCTTCTCACAAACCGGAGCTTCTCACAACAAGCATGATGGTTTTCGGTAGGGAACGTCCCACCTTTCGGGACGAAACGATATCCATTGCCTCTTATTGCTTTCAATTCTTTCTTCCTGTCAACATAGAACAACAGGAGTGTTGTGTGAATTTTTGTGATTTTTCGGGGTTCGTTTGGACATTTTTATGCATTAACTGAGTTTTCAATGCATTTTATGTGCATAATTCAAATTTGAACTACATGCACATGCTCAAGTGCATATAAATTGGTTGAAAAATCAAATCTATGTCCTTGGATGCATGCTTAGGTCCCATGCAGTAAATGGGAATGAATTTCAAACACCGGGGAACCGTTGATTGCCGGCAAAACATTGAGATGCCTGGTTTTTAAATTCTAGTATATCCAAAACTCGTCTGAAATTCATGAAAGTTGGCATGCTATCATGGAGCGGCACCAACATGCCATTGTACAAATTTTGTCCCATTTGCGGCAGGTTTGGGTATATGCTTCTCACAAACCGGACCTTCTGACAACAAGCATGATGGTTTTCAGTAGGGAACGTCCCACCTTTGGGGACGAAACGATATCCATTGCCTCTTATTGCTTTCCAATTTTTTTCTCGTGTCAACACAGAACAACAGGAGTGTTGTGTGAGTCTTTGTGATTTTCTGGGTTCATTAGGACATTTTTATGCATTAACTTAGTTTTCAATGCATTTTATGTGCATAATTCAAATATGAACTACATGCACATTTTCTAGTGCACATAAATTGGTTGAAAAATCAAATCTGTGTCCTTGAGTGCATGCTTAGGTCCCATGCAAGAAATGGGAATGAATTTCAAACATCGGGGCACCGATGGTTGCCAGCAAAACATTGAGATGCCTGTTTTTTAAATTCTAGTACATCCAAAACTCGTCTGAAATTCATGAAACTTGGCATGCTATCATGGAGTGGCATCAACATGCCATGGTACAAATTTCGTCCCATTTGGGGCAGGTTTGGGTATATGCTTCTCACAAACCGGAGCTTCTCACAACAAGAATGATGGTTTTCAGTAGGGAATGTCCCACCTTTCGGGACGAAACGATATCCATTGCCCCTTATTGCTTTCAATTTTTTTCTCATGTCAACATAGAACAACAGGAGTGTTGTGTGAATTTTTGTGATTTTTCGGTGTTTGTTTGGACATTTTTATGCATTAACTGAGTTTTCAATGCATTTTATGTTCATAATTCAAATTTGAACTACATGCACATGCTCCAGTGCATATAAATTGGTTGAAAAATCAAATCTGTGTCCTTGGGTGCATGCTTAGGTCCCATGCAAGAAATGGGAATGAATTTCAAACACCGGGGCACCGTTGATTGCCGGCAAAACATTGGGATGCGTTGTTTTCAACTTCTAGTAAATACAAAACTTGTATGAAATTCATGAAACTTGGCATGCTATCATGGAGAAGCATCAACATGCCGTGGTACAAATTTTGTCCCATTTGGGGCAGGTTTGGGTATATGCTTCTCAGAAACCAGAGCTTCTCACAACTAGTATGATGGTTTTCGGTAGGGAACGTCCCACCTTTGGGGACAAAACAATATCCATTGCCTCTTATTGCTTTCAAAAATTTTTCTCGTGTCAACATAGAACTACAGGAGTGTTGTGTGAATTTTTGTGATTTTTTTCGCGGTTCGTTTGGACATTTTATGCATTAACTAAGTTTTCAATGCTTTTTATGTGCATAATTCAAATTTGAACTACATGCACATGCTCCAGTGCATATAAACTGGTTGAAAAAACAAATCTGTGTCCTTGGGTGCATGCTTAGGTCCCATGCAAGAAATGGGAATGAATTTCAAACACCGGGGCACCGTAGATTACCGGCAAAACATTGAGATGCCTGGCTTTTAAATTCTAGTAAATCCAAAACTCTTGTGGGATGCATGAAACTTGGCATGCTATCATGGAGCGGCATCAACAAGTCATGGTACAAATTTTGTCCCACTTGGGGCAGGTCTGGGAATATGCTTCTCACAAACCGGAGCTTCTCACAACAAGCATGATGGTTTTCGGTAGGGAACACCCCACCATTGGGGACGAAACGATATCCATTGCCTCTTATTGCTTTTGAATTTTTTTCTCGTGTCAACATAGAACAACAGGAGTGTTGTGTGAATTTTGTGATTTTTTGGGGTTCGTTTGGACATTTTTATGCATTAACTGAGTTTTCAATGCATTTTATGTGCATAATTCAAATCTGAACTACATGCACATGCTCCAGTGCATATAAATTGGTTGAAAAATCAAATCTGTGTCCTTGGGTGCATGCTTAGGTCCCATGCAAGAAATGGGAATGAATTTCTAACACCGGGGCACCTTTGACTGCTAGCAAAACATTGAGATGCCAGGTTTCTAAATTCTAGTAAATCCAAAACTCGTCTGAATTCATGAAACTTGGCATGCTATCATGGAGCGGCAACAACATGCCGTGGTACAAATTTTGTCCCATTTGGGGCATGTTTGGGTATATGCTTCTCACAAACCGGAGCTTCTCACAACAAGCATGATGGTTTTCAATAGGGAACGTCCCACCTTTGGGGACGAAACGATATCCATTGTCTCTTATTGCTGTCAAACTTTTTTCTCGTGTTAACATAGGATAACAGAAGTGTTGCGCGAATTTTTTTGATTTTTCGGGGTTCGTTTTGACATTTTTATGCATTAAATGAGTTTTCAATGCTTTTAAGTGCATAATTCAAATTTGAACTACATGCACATGCTCCAGTGCATATACAAGTTGGTTGAAAAATCAAATCTGTGTCCTTGGGTGCATGCTTAGGTCCCATGCAAGAAAGGGGAATGAATTTCAAACACCGGGGAACCGTTGATTGCCGGCAAAACATTAAGATGCCTAGTTTTTAAATTCTAGTAAATCCAAAACTCTTCTGAATTTCATGAAACTTGGCATGCTATCATGGAGCGGCATCAACATGTTGTGGTACAAATTTTGTCCCATTTGGGGCAGGTTTGGGTATATGCTTCTCACAAACCGGAGCTTCTCACAACAAGTGTGGTGGTTTTCGGTAGGGAAACATCCCACCTTTGGGGACGAAGCGATATCCATTGCCTCTTGGTGCTTTCAATTTTTTTTCTCATGTCAACATAGAACAACAGGAGTGTTGTGAGAATTTTTGTGATTTTTCGGGGTTCGTTTGGACATTTTTATGTATAAACTGAGTTTTCAATGCATTTATGTGCATAATTTAAATTTGAACTACATGCACATGCTCCAGTGCATATAAATTGGTTGAAAAATCAAATATATGTCCTTGGGTGCATGCTTAGGTCCCATGCAAGAAATGGGAATGAATTTCAAACACCAGGGCACCGTTGATTCCTGGAAAAACATTGAGATGCCTTGTTTTTAAATTCTAGTAAATCCAAAATTCTGTTAACCACTCATGTGACGCCACATGTCTTGGTTTTAATGGTTGTAGGAGGTGCCGTGCGGACAACTGCTTGACCTTGACTGAACGGGAGGCGTGCGAGCACCGTCCGTGGTCAGGCTGACCAAGAGGCGTTCAAGCAATCCTTGAGTTCATAGGCTCACCGGGAAGCGTGCGAGCTGTACGCTGCACAGGCTCACTGGGAAGTGAGCCCTTTGACTTCCATGGCCGCCCGCCTTGCTTGCATCCTCTCCATTAATGGCGCCCAAGCCGCAGTTTAATTTGCTTTGTAAATATAAAACACTCACCGCAAATGTTTTAGTTAGAACACCCGTATGCAAACCGACAGCTTCCCCAGGAAGCCTAGAGAAAATGTGCCGAGCAGGATTTCTGCAGCTCTTGATCGCAAATGTTTTAGATAGAACACCCGTATGCAAAGTGAGAGCAGCGCAGGATTTGTGCATCCCTTCAATGCAAACGGTTGTATTGTGACCCGTGTGCAACCACATACAAACAATTTGGTAAAATTTGTCAATCCTTGTAACACTGCGATTTGTCAAAATATGAAGCTAAAAATCACTAGCAGTATCTGATTTTTGCAACTAAAATTCAATAATTAAGCATAGATTAAGAAGCCCTTCTTAAGTTATACAAACAGTTCAACTCGACAGCTGAACCGACCAAACTTTTCCCCAATTGTTGCCAACCACGTACTGAAATAGCAATTCAACTATATATACTAGCTAATTTTAAGTACGTTGTACAGTTCCACCACATCTATAGTCAGATGAACTGAACAAAATAGCCCCTAAATACTACTACTACTACTACTACTACTACTACTACTACTACTACTACTACTACTACTACTACTACTACTACTACTACTACTACTACTACTACTACTACTACTACTACTACTACTACTACTATTACTGCGGAGGGGCTTTGTACTACATCCGGCTGCCTCTCCTCTACCGAGCGCGCTCAGTAAGAGGCAGAGGAGGAGCCTACCGACGAGCTGGGCAACCGCATTGCGGTGCCTGCGGGTAATGCAACTTCAGCGACGCTCGCCTCGAACGCCCACTGTCGCTCCAGATGACCCCTCTCAAAGAGGTGGTTCTCCTCATAGATCTCCTGATTCCTCGCCTCTGAGGTGGTGCGTGTCGCGGCAACTACGGCAGTAAGGCTCTTTGCGTGCTCGACAAGGCGCTCCTCCTCCTCCCGCAGGAAGTCGGTGTAGCGCGCAAGGTCGCTGTCGCACGTGCGGGCATCCACCTCCGCCTCCTGCCTTCGGGCGGCGGTGGCGGAGCGGGTGATGACCCTGGCGATCGATGGTGGGTTGGCGGCCATGGCGGCTGACGACGGGGTGGCGGCCACGACCACCACCTCCCGCCTTCAGGCTGCGATGGTGGAGTGGGTGATGGCCATAGTGGCCGGCAGTCGGGTGGCGGCCACGACGGCCATCTCCTGCCTTCGGACCGCGGCCATCAAGTGGGCGATGGCCCTAGCTTTCGATGGTGGTGTGGCGGTAACAGCGGCCGGGAACAGCTGCCGACGGGCACCGATGGTGGAGCGTGTGGTGGGTGTTCCGCGCACACCCAACAGGGACGCCACACGCACTACACTACACCGGGGACTGCGCCGCCACCGCGGTGTAGCCTCCCAGCTGGAGCTATCCTCTGATGATGGCGGAGTGGCTGAGCGACGACGACGGACCAGTGCCATTGGCGAATGTGGAAGGGAGAATGCGACGCAGGACTCGCCGGTCATGAGGGTTTTTATAGCAGGCCGGTAAGCATTGGGATTTTGGGGGATTTCACCGAGTCGAGCGGGAAGCTTGCGCGGGAACCTGCGAGGTTGCGCGGGAACGGGCTCACCGACGATTCATTGGCACCACCGCTTGGCAAAAAGAATGCCCCCGTGCGCTGCGCAAGCTTGCGCTGTAAGCCGTCTATGGCAGCGGGGTGACAAGACGTGCAAGAGGAGGACGAAAGGCCACATACACATATGGTTAATAAAAAAATGTTTGCGATTTAATTACCTACTATACCACCATCCTGGTTTATAAGTATGATTTAACTAATAAAATACGAATGCATGTCGCCAAAGATTATATAGTTGGATTTGTATTTGAACATAGTTTCCAATTATATAATTTTTAAACATGCATTAACATTTTGTTGGTCAAATTTTAGGGCAAAGTATGGCACGGAATATAAAGGATACTATATACTTAGACAGAGGTGGTACCACACGGCCACTCTCTACGCAGCGACGCAACTGTCGGCCGGCTTGTAGGCGACCATTTCCTGCATGTTCAACTGCTCTATGTGTGTGGTTGCTTGCGGTTCAGGCAGCCGCGGTGCGCTCTGCTCGCGTCCCGCCGCGTGTGCTCTGCTCTCGCGTCCCTTCGTGTGCTCTGCCCTCGTTCGTCCATGCGCGCTGCCAGTGTTTTGGGTCGGCGCACGATCACACACGTTCGTGTGCAAGCGGTTGCGTCAGGCACGACGCGACGATGCAGTTACCCGCTGGAAAAACTGCCATGCGGACACACCGAGAATCCACGCCACCCGGCCCCGTTTTATTCCTGCGGCCATTTACCTTCATCTCTCGTCTCACACGACACAATAAGCACACCCACAAGGACACTCTCATCCAGCGGTTCTAATGGCGCTCCCTGTGGCTCCAATGGCGGTCCCAGCGGCCGACGATCACAACAGCAGGCAGTTCACCACGCATCACGTAGTGGACACCCACGTGAGGGGGATGGCCCTCTCGGTGGTCTACATGAGAGATCCGGTCTCGATGGAGAGCTCCATCCAAACTATGGAGCAGTTCCTTGCCGAGGACAAGTACCGAGTGGTCGGCTTTGACCTCGAGTACACCATCGGTCATGCCGAGCACGATTAGAAGGTTGCCATCACCCAGTTGTGTGTGAGACATGATGTCCTCGTCTACCACTTCCACCTTGCCACAAAGCCTTGCGAGCATTTCTCCAGGTTTATCAACAGCTCTGACTACAGTTTTGCTATGGTGGACACCACCAACGATCTAAAAGCGCTCAAGGTTTCAGACTTGAAATGCCCGAATCTTGTCAACATCCAGCACCACTACAAGGTCTGGGGCAGCGACAAAAGCAAACTGAACTCCATGGTTGACCTCGCCTTGGCCATCATCACCCCCTACTATGCGAAGATGAAGCAAGAGAGGAATAAGGACAAGAACGCCTGGCACAGTGTGTGGCATAAGAGACCGGATGAACAACATGTCAAGTACATGGCCATGGACGCGTACACAAGCTACGACATGTACAGGTGGATCCTTGACATGAGGAACTGTCTTCTTCCTGACCCAGACGAGGGATCGAGCCACATAGTAGTGGCGGGAGCATCATAAGAAGTAGATGACTAGAAGATTGTTTCTCCTACTTTAGAATGCATGCAATTGTTTATTGAGGTGTGTGCGAATGATCTGTATAGTCACTTATGTAATTGGATGTTTATTTCAGTTATATATACATGTTATTCTACTGTAGACAGAGCAATTCACATGGCTTATTAGCAGTAATTGTCTGTGTTATTATTGGTCTTCGCACACATTTTAGATTACGGACCTGTTTGCCGCGTATCACACACATCGTGTTGAGTTGAACCGTTTCCATTGTGTTGCCTAATCACACAAAGTTCATCCCAGTGAACCGTATGCTGTATATCGCACACGCCTTCATCTGGCTGCCCATTTCTTTTGTGCCTCCTCATCCCAAACAACTAATTGAGCTGAACCATTTGCCCTGCATCACACACGCAACTAAATTCTGAACCGTGTTTGATGCATCTGTCATCACAAACATTTTGCACCTTTTTGACGGTTTATTTACACCACCATTTGTGATTATGGCATCGCATACAGTTTTCGAAGGGGCTTTGATTGTAGTGTCGCGTTTGGACCATCCTGCAGTAGTGAATCTTAAATGAGAACAGTTGTTCTTCAGGTTTAAGCACTTGTTCTACATGAACAGAGTACAATAGACAATAGCATATAGTACTTAAAATAAAATGAGCTCATAGACCTTACCACATTCTTGGTTCGGGACCAGTAAAGAACAAGGCGTTCCCAGTCATCGTCTAGTAAATGTGTCTCAGGAGAACGTAAGGGAATTTGATGAGTTTCTTTGCCAGTGAAGTACGTTTTCTTCAGGTAATTCTGATACTGCCACCAAACATTCTTGAAGATAGCAGAGGTATTAGCACAGGTTACCTCATCCTGAGCTTCCAAATCGGTCCTTCTCTATGGAGAAAAATGGGAAAATTTGCTGTATTATAACCATCATGGAGGTAGAATGCATGGGACAAAGCAAAATAATTGCCATGAATAACATTACTTACACATAACTCCTAGACAAACACTTGCAACTGGCATTTCCTTCATCTTCAGTATAATATTTCCATGATGGGAAGATAAACACATAGGATTTAACAACATCAAATGTGATAGATGCTAAACTATGGATGGCTAGTTGTGCTTCCTCCACATGAATAGGTGTACTAACTGGTGGAGTTGGGGTTCGCCGTGGTTGTACTGGCACTTTGGGCATTGGAGCTGCCTTACTAACTGCTCTTGTTTGGGAGCTCTATGGTGGAGATGGTGTTGCGTCAACAGGAACTGGGTTACTATCTTCTAGGGTTGGGGTTAGATTGGGCGAAGCTGGTTCTCTGTCCATCGCAGTAGGGGTAAAATCTGTGAGAGTCTGGGTTATGTGTGGTAGGGCTAGTTCTCCTGCATGTACAACCGGGGTGCTATCTCCACCAAGAGGTAGCACTGTTTATTTGAAGACCATGTTACCGCTAGATACTGCCATCACCCGCTCCAATTCAAATGGCTGATAAATAGGAAACATAATTGAATGTACAGACATTGTATGAGAGACAGATGCTATAGATAGTGTGGAAAAAAGAGGCATTAAATAATTGACATGTATATTGTTTAACTAAAACGGATAGCATGACATAATTTCACATATATGATGTCTATCTAAATTGTATAGCATAGCATAATATAATTCAAAGATATGATGACTAACTAAACAGGATCGCATGACATAATTCACATACATGTTATCTAAGTAACCAAGATCGCATTTAATTCACATATGTGATTTATATGCTAAGCGGAGGGCATTCGCATATATGATGTCTGAACTAAGAACATGGTGTTGAATATTGTGTATATGATGTCTAAACTATGTATTGCAAGACACCATATGCATGATATGAGCAGTAGAATCGTGCCAAGTTAGAGCATACACCTTGGTGGGGGAATAGGACTGGTCATCTGTCTCTGAATCCATCTCTGAGGAGCTATCGGGACCCAACAAGAGATCTGCTTCGACAGGTAGCACTGTCTGCTCTGAAGGCCTTGTTTTCACCCCATATTTTTCCAACACCCACTCAAATGGCTGATTCACGGGAAGAGTAGTTTAATGTACAAACATTGTCGACAAATGGAAATTTAATGAAGAAAAGGATGGGCTAGATATCATTCAAATATATGATTCTTGGTTAAATAGGACGGCATTGCATAATTTCCATATATGATACTGAAACTAAACAGGTGGCATTACAGAACATGTCTAAAGTAAGCAGATGACATATATGATGTCGAAAGTAAAAGACAACATATGCATGATATGACTAACATCATCATGCCAAGTTAGAGCAAACACCTTGGGGGGTAAATAGGAGTGGTCAGCTGCGTCTAAATCTGCCTCAGAACAGATATCTTCCTCTGGATTACAATCTGGAGAGGGGGGAGGGTTTTCGATTGAACCTACCGTGGAGCGATGTCTGCATGACATTGTATTGCCGCGCAAAACTCTTCTCTTTTTATCTACATGTTCAGCATGACTGTGTACAATATCTGACATGCATACAAAAAAAAGTGAGATTATGTAAGGAGAGCATGCAGAAATCTAGATTAATGGTAACACCCAGTGGATGGATCCAAAAATAATGATAGCAGGCTGATGATTGCTTTAATTTAATAAAAAACAGATGATGATTGCTTTACTATTTGTTTCCCACCTAAGATGAACAACATAGGCATACCCTAGGTGAACTAGATATTTGACAGAGATAGTATTCATTGCTTCCTCGATATGTGCCCCACAACTAATTTAGAACGAAAGTTTGAACAGGACAATAAAGTAGCAGGTAATATTTAGCAATGCATAACATAAGCAGAAACAAAAAAGTGCGACCTCTCTTGTGGACCCTTGTACTACTCAGGTTCATCTGCTGAGTCGATGATGGTGGTGCCATTGCGGTGGGTGCCGGCGGCAGGGAAGGAGATCTGAGGCGGCAAAAGACGGTCAGGAGTCGTGATGTCTGGTTTGGTGGATGCTTCCGTCGATGGAGCAGCTCAAGTGAGGTGGACGACGTTGCGGCAGGAGCAGGACAAACCACACAAAGTTTTCTTCGACACCTACCTGTAACTGAAGTAATTCTATAAGGGCTCATTTGGCTTGCATGATTCTAAAAACGTAGGGATATATAAGAGTAAAAACACCGGAATAGGTTAGGAATGCACATGTGAAACAGAGCATTTGTGAACACAGGATTTCTGTCAACTTGGGTGTTTGGTTCACAGGAAAAGGAGGAGCAGAGGAATGCAAAGAAACATGGCCAAAATGAAGTGAAACCATATGAAAGCATGTATAGTTAGAATGTTATTCTGCCACTAATGCACTTGGTCTTGTTTTCATGCATAGGATTTTGAAAAGTAGGTCCAGGTGGATATTTTGCTCCATTCCTTTCAACAAAATGCATGAATAATTGAATAGTAGAGCGCCATAGGAAAATTTCCTATTGCTATGTTTTTCCGTTGAACCACAGTAGCCCTAATGGATCGACATGAGTGTAGATTAATAAGTGATGCGACAAGTGTACAACCTCTTTCCCGTAGCCATGTCGACCTCAGCATCATTGGGTTGGTACTGAAGAAGTTGAGGTAGAGGTGGCTGTCGGAGGTGTGGAGGAAGTTCTGAGGAATCTGTAGACGGCGTCTAGGGCACTGCTCTGTTGTGATGGATCATTCTGTCCTTGGAGCAGCTCCGGTGAGCCGTAAGATGTCAAGGTTGAAGCAGCACAAGAAAGACATCGTTAATCTCAAGTGGGATTCTAATAGCATCTCTAATAGATGATGTAAAATGCATTACCTAAAAGTGATTGATGTAAAATTTACATCACCAAAAACCACCTGACTACAACAGATGAGGTAAAAACTGTTAACTCTGAACTTAACTGTCGAAACTGAAATTTACTGTGGAATCTGGATGTTACTGTCGAAACTAAATGCAATGGTAGTAGAGAGGCACTTCACATGGGATAGTTTAGGGAGGGCCTACAGTTCATCTTCAACCTGCACCCCCCTGAGCCGCCAGCCACCACCGGCCGAACCCCGCGCGGCCTCACCACCTCGCCGCCCCGAAACAACTCCCCACCGCCGGTCCGCCGCCGCCTCGCCACCCCAAAACAACTCCCCACCGCCGGTCTGCTGCTGCCTCGCCGCCCTGAAACAACTGCCCACCATCGTCCACCGCCACCCTGGCCAGCACTCTAGCCCCCCCTGCGCCAAGCTTTTTCTCCGCCAATCCCCACGCCACCGCCCCACCACCGCGCCCACACCAACGGCGAGCATCACCCCACCCTGAACCCTAAGATAGATAGTGGGGTACCTCTCCGGTGAGCCCCCTCCCCGCTGCGGGTGGTTCTTCCTTAACTCTCGCGAGACCCACCACCCCCTGAAAATCGACTGACCCAAAAGTCGATTCAGTCGACTGAAGTGTAGCTAAATCGAAGCAGAGCAGCAACACGAGCGAGGGGGAGAGCAGCAGCGCGAGCGAGCGGGCGAGATCCGGAGTAGCAGCAGCAGCATGAGCGAGCGAGCAAGAGCCTGAGCAGCAGCTGCAGCAGCGCGAGCGAGCGAGCGAGAGCTGGAGCAGTAGCAGCAGCACGAGCGACCGAGCGACAGCCGGAGCAGCACCAGCAGACCCGGCTGATATGGACGCCGTCGCCGAAGGGGCCTCGCACTGCGGAGAGCCGCCGTGGAGATGTCGCCCGTGGCTCCTGCTTCGAGGTAGCCGCTCCATGTGGGTACGGGATGGAGCACCGTCGGTGCCGGGAGGTCGAGTTAAGGAGAAGGTGCGATGCGATGAGTGTACAACCTCTTTGGTGGCGCCGAGTAGGCCTCGGCTTTGTTCGAGGAGTCGGTGAGGATGCTGCTATTCCGGTGGAGAAGGTTAAGGCGGTGCTATGGGGATGGAGCTGCCGCGATAGACGAGGCGATCGTCGGAGCAGCTCCTTGGAGGTGGAGGATGGGGCGGCTGAACCGGCGGGATGACAGATGGACGACGGGTCCTCATCCGGGGAGGCGGATGAGGGACGTCAAGCTATTGCGGTGGACGACGTCGTCGGGGAAGAGGCTCCGGCTGGGCAGCGGTGAGGTGGCGGATAGAGGAGGGTGGGGTTTCGCGGCTGGAGCGGAGAGGTTATGGCGGCCAGATTTCGAATGGCGAAAAGGAGGCGATGGGAGGGGGGAACCGTGACTTCAGGACGTGCTTGTCCAAAATGTAGGGTGTGTTACAAAAGTACCCCCACCGATTTGAACTAGCGACCCTTTCGGCTCAGGGTTAGAATGGGGATTTCGCGTGTCGGGATTTGGCAGCTAGAGGGAGTTTTCATGCGCGTTGTAATTTCGAGATAGCAAGGGGCGGGTTGTGAAGGCGCTAGTTTTGGGAGCACAATATTTGAATTTTCAGGATATAACAAGGCGCGAGTTGAATTTTAGGGACAAGCCTAACGTGTAATATTGTACTTCTACGTGCCAAATCAATTCACACTTCCTTCAATGAAAAAAATGAAAAAATGAAAACTATTCACACCACACAAAGAGAGAGTCTTGTCCCATTTTACTATAAAAATGCTATTCAAAGATAGTCCCTCCTTCCATCTATATAGGACCTAATGCGTTTTTTGAGGCTAAATTTGACCAACCAAATTTAGAGCAATAATATATGACATGCAACTTACACAAAGCACACCGTTAAATTCGTGTGTGAAAGGAGCTTTCAATGATATAATTTTCACATTGTGCATGTCATGTACTATTAATCTTGTCAATAGTCAAAGGCGGTCTTAAAACACGCATTAGGCCCTCTATATATGGAAGGAGGGAGTATGGATCCATGTTATGCCCAATTAAATTTTTTGCTGGCTGCATAATGCATGTAACCTACTCATGCCAACATTTTAGTGCATTCCAAATGTCTATACTACCGCTGCAATTCGAACTGAATTTGAATTCGTTTCTCTATTTCAATAAGACTCTACAATAATGATTGTTGCCACCTTCAACTGTCATTCGTGTATTACCTTAACAACACACCACATGATTACTATAGAGATAGATATGAAGTATGTGTACTATACGAAATCGAATTCAATTTTTTGAATACACTTGCTGTTGATTCCAAATAATACTACATTTTATGTACTAACTAGATATTCATAATCTAACGTACACCGTGTTTATCACACAAAGTATAGTGCCCCGCCCCCTACATTATGACTAGTATTTAGCCCTGAGCTGCAAAAGCACACATTAGCCCAAATTATAATCAATGTTCTACATTATGATATCTTCTTCAAGTATCCATATCCACTTTTTAATAATGAATTATGATCTATGTTCGTCTTTAACACCTTCATGATCCTCTTCTCTTTGTAGCTAGCTAGCGCTAATTTTATATCATGCATGCACACGCCCGCCCCCCTCTCACCTTCCCTTAACGTCCCCTCCATCGCGCATGTTCGTTATTTCTCTTTAGGTCGTTCATCCGCGGTGTGTGTAGGCCCCCCGACTCCTTCTTTCCGGCACACACCGGTCGATACCTCTCTAGCCAAGTGTGCCTAACACAAACAGATACTTCCCCTCATCTCTTCTCACCGTCCATGACCCCTATGTCCAATACGGTTCCACGCAGGTGCACACTCCCACCCCTCTTTTCATCGATCTCATAGTCGCACACTCCTCCCCCCTCGACATAGTAGGCCTCTCGCACCTCCTCCTAGTCGCACCCCTCTCCCCCTGTCTATCTCTCTGGACCTTATTTGCTTCTAGCACATGCATGCATGTATATGTACTGATCTCCCTACATATAGCTAGGTCTACTATAATTCTTTTCCCCATGCACCGATAGACTTTCCTCACTAGTTATGTCTCTCCCTTTCTCGGACACACGACATTTGATCTTCCTATGTAGTTACGTATGCTTGCCACAACCATATCGTCTCCCCTCATAATCCTTGCAAACCTCCCGACCCGTCTCTCACACACACGTGCGTAGACAGACAGACATCCCCGCCCTCTCTTATTGATATTGCACTCGTACCCTTCGTTTGTCTAGCAGGCCTCTCCCACCATTTGTGAGACGCCACTCCACCACCAACCCTCCGACACTCTACCTTTGTATTTCTCCCAACCTTATTCCTCTGCTACACATATCCATGGATGCCGATCGATCTCCCTCTATACATATCTAGGTCTCTCTCCTTCTCCACACATATACTAGTCGATCTACCTTTCTATAGTTAGGTCTCTGCCCCCTCCCCCTCCCCCCCACTGATAGTCGAATGTTGTAGGTAGGTATCCATGCCACAGAGAAAAACTGCACCTCTGCCCTCTCAAATTCCAGTAGGCCAGCCGCCCTGTATCTTTGACACGGGAAAAGATAAATTCGATGGCACTCTTTACCGATCGCACAGCCACACACTTCATCCCTGTTTTTGATTCTATCGATATCTCACGCCGATGATCCCTCCACTCTCTTCTCGTGGATCGTTCCCTCTATATATGATATATCCATGACTCTGTTTCACACACATTGCATATGTTACATTTTTTTGTTTGAGATATCATCGACACATTGCCTCGGTTTCGCACAAACCATCTCTCTTACACCCACCCACGTACGTACCTGCACCTAAAGAAGAGGTGCACGCAAGACACATGTACTCATGTCTCGTTCCCGGCCACACCCGAGCGGGTACAAGGTGGAGTTCGTTTCTGTACGAAAAGGCAGCCCACGTGATAATTTGACGCGTGTAGCGGTTGGTTACTTGAAGGAGGGTCAGGTACCACGCCTAGACGGAACAAAGTTCGACTTGACGCGTTTGTATTAAATAAAGTTATATATTCCTCCTTAATGGCGCATAGTACAGAATATAAAACGATTGCCATGGGGAAAATGGAAAAATCTGCTCCACTATATACAACGGAGCCTGCCTACTGGGTTTGTCTCTCGTCACACCATATCACACAAGGCGGCGGTGGCCTCTCTCTCTCACGGTTGGTCAGTGATCCAGCCGCACCCCATCCATCGGCGGAAAGGGAGGATGTGCATCATTTCTCCATTCGACTGTGTTAAGGTAGCACGTCCCGATCTGTGGCACCCGCCGTTCTCTCTGACCAAGCTCCGGCGTGGTAGGGCCTTCACCACTTGCTCGCTGCCGCAGTATGGGCAGATCCCAGCCGTAGGCGCCCTCCTAGTAACATCCCGACGACCCTCAAGTATAGCTTCCTTCGGCCTTGCTCTACTGCCCATCTTCCCAGATTGCTTCATGTGGATCTTCTTTAGTTGTTTTCTTAAAACGTATCTCAGCTGGCGTACTTTCCATTTGCAATCTCGTCCTCAAACCATTTTTGATAAACCACCATGCTGGTATCTTTCCCTTATTACATGTAATATGCTTCTTTTTTGACGGCGTATGTGTCTTAAACTCGTGTTATTCGCCAGTAATTGTTTCCTTTCTACCTCTTTTTTGCAAACAGGGCTAGCCATTTCACCTTGTTGCTATTGCGACCTTTTGGTGAACTGCACAAATCACTTTTTTTTCTTAAGAGTATTTTATGCAGTTCCGCCAAAATGTCACATGGGCAACATTTTTACATTTCTGTGGGACTTCAGAAAGGGAGATTGGTTTTACTATCCTCCTCATCCAACTCCCGCCTAATCTTCTCCAACAAGTAGTTAGTCCTAAAGAGAGATCGCAGAGGTGATCGGCTTCTATTTGTGTGTGTTATGTTTCATCATCTAGTTGCACCATTATTTTAATCACACTGTCTGGATATCTTTGCAAACAGGGATGGTCAGCTCGATTTTAGTGGAGCTGCACAAAAATGATTGGATTGTGGTGTCCTCCGTACACCCACTTTTTGGCTACAACGCTGGGTGAAACTAGCGGCCAAGCAATGAACACTGTGCCTAGGAAATGGACCCATGCCTACGAACATCATCGATCAATTATATATTTTTCTTTATTTGTACACCTTCATTCTCACAACTTTGTCTTCAGTTGTGATGTGAATATTGGCGCTGATCTGCGAACCATTGAGATACATTAGCAGCAATGGTAGTTTCATTTGTATTTGATGGAATGTTGTAATGAGATAATCTTGAGGCAAGAGGACACATGAATCCTAAGTTGAAACCTAATTTTTCTTGCGGGAACCAAAGTTGAAACCTTCATACCATCACAGTACAATTTCATTAAAATTATGCGTACATATAAACAAATCCTGAAGGATTGATAACAATGCCAGGAACAATTCAACTTTGTTTCACCGACATGTGGACATCCTTCATCCGGCTCCACCTGCCGTGCAGCAATATTGAGTGCACAACTGCAGGGAAAGAGTCACACTAGTTGTTGCGTCGCATTAGTAATGACTAGTGACCAGTCAAATCACAGATCCCCAACTTCGCCATAGTAAGTTGCTCGGACGAAGCAACCATCATTTCTCTATTCCTTGAATCCGCTGGTACTCCCATATTCCCAGAGTAAGAAGTTGCTCGGGCGAAGCAACCATCACTTCACCTTTCCCACAGCAAGTACCTCGTTCGGCCCACTAAAAAATCACTTTTCTCTCTCCATCAAGTGCATTTATTGCCAATCTAACCATGCCACCGAAACACCTCTTTGGCTACAGTTAGTTCAGGGTTAGTCCTGAGTTAGTCTAACCTCTAGCTAAGTTAGAATATCCAAACAGGAGCAGTATAGGACATGCAAGTTGCTCAAAGCATACAGTCAAATTCATACGTGAAAGGATCTTTTTTCTTTTTGAAAACGGAACGTCAAAGGATCTTCGAATGATATAATTTTCAAATTATATAAAACCTTATCAATAGTCAAAGGCATCCTGGAAGAATACATTAGGCCCTACTCCCTCCGTCTAGGTGTATAAGTCACCTTACGAAAACCAAATAATCCCAAAATACTTAGGCGCGGTGCATTAACTCCCACCTCGTTTCTTATTTCTTGACATATGCACCAATAAGAGATGTGGGGCTTGCATGTTTTCAATGACTTAGACTACCAAACATGACATGCAATGGTTAGTTCATTGCATGCAATGCTATTAATTAGCAAATGAATATTAATTTCTCTCGTTTTCCCCTCTTCCTTGGTCACGCTGCACAATCTTAGATGACTTATTCACTAGACAGAGGGAGTATATAAAATCTTACCAATAGTCAAAACCAAGTGTTACTACTACACCAAACAAGTTCAAAATGAGAAACTGGACCCACTCACGACACATCAGGCCTGTATCGTTTGGTCCGTCGGTCAAAGCGTTTCCTCTTCTTGGCATAACAATATAGTACAATAATTTTTTTAGAATGCTCTTGGTATGTCGCTAACATGTGATGAGTTAACTGACCTCAATAGACGGCAAAAACGCCAGCCCGCCGCACTTTGAGGGAGACAAGGAGTGAGAAGCGATACGGGCTGGTGGATTACTAGAGCTAGGTGTCGCATGGAGGCCAAGAAATATGGTGATAGCGTGGGTTGGCCACATATAGTATGATGTAACTACACTGGGCCGCCCTATTTCATACTCTTCCTGTCTACTGTGGAGATGATTGGTTGATTTTATATCGCTAAATAATGTAAAATACTATGAGTGCAGACACTGCACCATGAGGTTCCTTGCTCCTTCTCGGTCGTCGGGAATCTATGTTCTTCCACTCTTTTTTTGAGCTTTGTTCATCCTTTTGCCAACACCCGGGACATCTAGCACCAAGGTGCACATGTCATGAAAGAAAATGGAGATAAGCAGTGCATAAGTGAGTCGTGCACTATGATGGCACCTAGTACTGCGTAATATTTTTCCTCCTCGATGGCACGTGAGTATTGCACGTACTCAATGACGGAGCACGTGCGGGATGGTAGCCATGGACTGATGGACATGGTCGGCCCTTTTTGGAGAGAGTACTGAATACGTATTAAATTTGATGTGTCCCATCAACTCGTAGAACAACGAGAAGCACACACTGAATGACGGAGCACGGGATGGTAGCCATGGACATGGTCAACCCTTTTTGGAGACTAATGCACTACTTTCGATGTGTCCAATCTACTCGCAAATGAGAAGAAGCTTTGCTTACTAGTACGTACACTATCGACTGTAGTACCATTATCATTGTTCGACTTTCGGAAGAGACGAGAGAACTTAACGTTTATTTGCTAATTAACAACATTACATGCAATGAACTAACCACTGCATGTCGTGTTCGCTAGTCTCAAGTCATTAAAAGCATGCACACCCACATCTCTTTGGTTGATATGTCAAGAAACAAGAAACGAGGTAGAAGTTAATGCACCACGCCTAAGTATTTTGGGATTATTTGTTTTTCGTAAGATGACACCTAGACGGAGGGAGTATCATACTTGAAGGCTACAAGGTTGGCTATAGATGACGTGGCAGTGTCATGTAGCCATCAGCTGGTTATACTATTAACCATGCTCTTATAATACTCCTATATTTAGGAATGGAGGAAGTAGTTGGCATGCATGACACTACCTATAATACTCCCATCACAACCATCCTGGTAGAATTAAAATACGTAATCTAAATGGTCACCGCCGGATCTCTTTGTCCACCTCCAGCATCCGGCAGAAGAAGAATCGAGCAAGTCGGCGGTGGCCTTCATGGGATACAATCGACGGCGGCCTCTCGTGTTCTACTTTTCCTCGATGATGGCGGTGGGCGGGGACGTGCTGCCCGTCACCTTGTCCACATCCGCGTAGCCGCATCACCTCCTCGACATCTGTGCTGGCTTCTTTCTCTACCTGCATGTCGCAGCTACGCGCGCATCGACGGTGGATGGCGCAGTCGCAGACACTGGAGGTGCTGTACGATGCGGCGGCATCGAGAGCAACAACGATGCCCGTGCCGCCGTGCTCCGCGACAAGCCGGCGTGGAGCAAGTCGGCACTCTTCCTCGAGCTGTATTGGAGAGGCCAGCTGCGGAACCACGTGCTGGCTTAGTGCGGCAACTACCTCCGATGGGCTAGGCTAGGTAGGTGGATAAGCGAACTGCCGGGCTCGGCGGGCCACCCAGACAACTTTTATGCCGGAGAACTGCTCTTCCTGCTCGTCGGATGCCGCCAAAAGAGTGGACAAAATGGTGGAAGGAGGAGCTTGGCTGGCATCCTGCTCCTGAACGGATGTGTGTGGCCGGAGTTGGTTTCTCGCATTCCACGTGGGTTTCCATACATGCGTGGCTTCTTGCGTGGTTTTCAATATAAACTAATAAAATATCTTCAACTTAGCATCCTGATGTATCGTCTTTAGTGGTTAGCGTAGAGTTCATGTTCTTTTATTTGTTTATAGGCGGGCATGCGGCAAAAAACAGGGGAAAACGCGCAAGGTTCCTTGCATACGCTCCACCGCGAGGTTCCTTGCTCCTTCTCGGTCGTCGAGAATCTATGTTCTTCCACTCTTTTTTTATGTGAGCTTTTTTCATCCTTTTGCCAACACGCAAGACATCTAGCATCAAGGTGCACGTGTCATGCAAGAAAATGGAGATAATCAGGTAAGCAATGCGTAAGTGATTCGTGCACTTCGATGACACCTACTCCTATACGCAATATTTTTTCTCCTCGACGGCATGTGAATAGTGCACGTACTCAACGACGGAGCACGGGATGTAGCCATGACATGGTCAGCTCTTTTTTGGAGAGAGTACGTACAACATAACTTTGATGTGTCCCGTCAACTCACAGAACGACGAGAAGCTTGCTTACTACGCCTTCTCCCTTGCCATCGCATGCGTGGTGGCTCTCAGCATGAGGAGAAACTTTGGCTTACAAGCGGTGGACGTGAAACAGTTCATTTGGTGTCAGATTGCCAGAAGTACTACTGTAGTACCACCATTATTGTTCGACTTCCAGAAGAGGCGAAGAGCCAAGTGCAAGGCTAGCCATAGTGGGAGTAACATAAGTAGGAGTACCTCCTTTTTTTTATTATAGAAACAACCACACGTGAATATTGGACGGTAGCAGTGTCACGCCCAATATGCGATACTATCTTAAAGAGACTCGAAGGTCCCACCAAGGATAGAACCACATATTGATACGCTTTTGCAAGGTGGATATAATTACATCAACATTACATAATAGATGGGGATACATACAAGAGGCATACAATGCCACACGAATATAACATCATCATACACAAGAGCATCATCCGACTACGGATGAAACACAAACAGAAACTCAAACGACATCCACCCTGCTATCCCAGGCTGCCGACCTGGAACCTATCCCCTGATCAAAGAAGAAGCAGAATAAGAACTCCAAAACAAGCAAGCATCGCTCTCGCGTCATGATCATCACATAACCTGCACCTGCAACTGTTGTTGTATTAATCTGTGAGCCATGAGGACTCAGCAATCCCATTACCATGGGTATCAAGACTAGCAAAGCTTAATGGGTAAAGGAATGGATAAGTGGTGAGGTTGCAGCAGCGGCTAAGCAAAATATGGTGGCTAACATACGAAAATAAGAGCGAGAAGAGAAGCCAACGGAATGATCGAGAAGCTAGAAGTGATCAAGAAGTGATCATGAAACTACTTATGTTCAAACATAACCCAAAACCGTGTTCACTTCCCGGACACCGCCGAAAAGAGACCATCACGGCTACACACACGGTTGATGCGTTTTAATTCGAATTAGGTGTCACGTTCTCTACAACCGGACATTAACAAATTCCCATCTGCCATATAACCGCGGGCACGACTCTCGAAAGTTTATACCTTGCAGGGGTGTCCCAACTTAGCCCATCACAAGCTCTCATGGTCAATGAAGGATATTCCTTCTCCCAGGAAGACCCGATCAGTCTCGGAATCCCAATTTACAAGACATTTCAACAATGGTAAAACAAGACCAGCAAGACCACCCGACTGTGCCGACAAATCCCGATAGGAGCTGCACATATCTCGTTCTTAGGGCACACCGGATGAGACAGGCTACGAGTAAAACCAGACTTCGAGTTTCCCCGAAGTGGCCCCGCAGGCGGCTCGGTTCAGACCAACACTTAGAGAAGCACTGGCCCCGGGGGGTTTAAAATAAAGAGACCCTTGGGTTGGCCTGCCCAAGGGAAAGTTAGTAGGTTGTTAGGCAAATGTAAAACCAATGTTGGGACTTGCAGGAGGAGTTTTATTCAAAGCGAACTGTCAAGGGGGTCCCATAAATCACCCAACCGCGTAAGGAATGAAAAATCAAGGAACATAACACTGGTATGACGGAAACTAGGGCGACAAGAGTGGAACAAAACACCAGGCATAAGGCCGAGCCTTCCACCCTTTACCAAGTATATAGGTGCGTTAATTAAATAAGAGATATTGTGATATCCCAACATAATCCTGTCCATCATGGAGCAATCTGCAACTTCACCTGCAACTAACAACGCTATAAGAGGGGCTGAGCAAAGCGGTAACATAGTCAAGCAACGGTTTGCTAGGAAGGGTGAAAAGGTTAGAGGCTGACATGGCAAATTGGGAGGCTTGAAGAACAAGTGATAGGTAGCGCAGCATAGCGATAGAACGAAGCAACTAGCATAGCAATGATAGTAGTGAGATCCAAGGTGACAGTCATCTTGCCTGAAATCCCACAAGGAAGAAGTACGAGTCCATGAAGAAGATCAAGCCACAAAGACGAACCAAGTGTAGACGAACGAATCCTCACGATCGCAACAAAACAAGAACTAACGAGAAGGAGCACAACCGGAAAGAAACAAACACATGGTAAACACACAACACATAGACATGGCATGATGCACAACCAATCATGATGCATGACAAAGGCTACCTGAAGCTACTCATGGCAAGAAATGAAGCATACAAGAATAACACATCAAGGCAAGTTTAAATGAGGCCGGAAACAACATATAACAATTCCGGTAAGTCCTCATATGCAAATTTCAAAATTGGTCCAAATCTGAATAAACCTTATGTTCAAGTTGTTAAACAGCAAGTTAAGATGCACCAAGTTGATCTACACGAAATTCTAGTCAAGTTACATCTAAGGTTCATTTAGTTCGGAGCTACGACGTAGAAGATATAAGCAAAACAAGTTAACCATGGCATTGATGCAAAATGCATACAAACATCAAGAAAATACTCCCAAAACATGGATGCAACATGATAAGAGGAAACTACATGCAAAATCAAGCAAGTTTCATATAAAGCACACTCAAAACGGAGCAATGGTTCAACACATACACATGAAACAAGTTTAAAGGACAAGTTGTCCAAAACAGCAACTAGGCATCTAGCAAGCATCAAAACAATATGCTAGAGCACCTCAACATGAAAAAAGGCATGGACATGATGTATAGGTAAAGCACAAAAAAACATGAACACTGAGCTATCTCCATAAAACACAATAACATGCTAAAAAGGACATGGCAAGATTGCAAATAATAACTGTTTCACAGACTTGGCAGAAATCACTGTGCATGGCAGAAATTACATCAGGTTGCAATGTTTAGAGCTATCAAACAGCATGCTACAGGAACTTAACATGGCAAACAAAGGCATGGAATGCTAACACTAGAGACAAAGAACAAAACTCCCTTACTGAACTAATTCCAAAGATCAACATAAAAGATGGTAGGATCCATGCAAACATGGCAAATGTTATGACAGATTCAGAAATGAGTACATGGCAGGAACAATGATAAGTAGGCATGTTGGTGAGCTTGTACAACTCACCACAGAGCAATACATGGCATGACAAGGAGACCAACAGTAAGAGGACATAATTATGAAGCTAAGCTTGGCAAGAACAAGTTCATAGGGTTCATGGATCACTAGCAAAACACATGGCAAAACTAAACATAATGTTAACAGGCTGACAACAACATTATTTAGCAATTTGAGAGCAAGATTACAACAAGATAGAGCAGGCTATAAATGCAACAAATGGGGTGGATGCATAGATCATGACATGTATAACAAAACACCCTTAGTGGACATATCTAGATTATGCATAGAATGACTTGTAGCAGCAGGTTTACATACCATCATGATATAACAGGTTCAGCCTAGCAAAACAGTAACAACAAGTATCCTACTTCACAAGCTTGATGCACTCACCAAGAGGCACACAAAAATACATGGATTGCACCACTTTAAAGATGGCATGAATATGCTCCTAAAACATGTAGACATCATTCTCAAAGGATGCACACACAATATGCAATGAAAAAGATAAATCACCAAGTTCTGTTAACAGACAGCAGTTAACATCATATAGCACTCTTGCAACGATGATAATGGCATCACGATGGACTCAAACAAGCATGGCACATTGGAATTAAATGAAGATAATCTCGCAATGGACATTTTGATATATCATATGCATGAAACGGAGCAGCCCATATGAAGTTATGGCATGATAAACATGGGTACATAATGCAAAAATCTCAGGGACGGGCAAATTTTTCACCTCGCAGAAAACGGGACGGGGTGGTACAGTGGGACGAAGCAGTCCAGGGGCGGTGCGCTTGGTTTGGAGTCCTGGTGGATCTCAACCACCCGGACCGGATCTGGGGCGAGGTGGAACTCCAGTGAGGGACGGGCGAATCCGGCGATGCGGGGAACTCCGGCGAACGACGGCGGAGCTCGTGGTGCCGCGCGGCAGGCGGGGTCCGACGAGGTGGTGCGCCGGCCGACGGAGGAAGGCGGTGGGAATGTGAGGCGGCGGCGGTCGGCACGGAGGTCGAGGACGGGACGGCGGCACCCGGCGATGGGCGGCGGAGGGAGCGGGCTCCGGCGAGTGGCACTGGAGAGGCGGGGGGCGCGGCCCTGTGTTGGGGAACGTAGAAGAAATTCAAAATTTTCTACGCATCACCAAGATCAATCTATGAAGTAACTAGCGACGAGAGAGAGGGGAGTGCATCTTCATACCCTTGAAGATCGCGATGCGGAAGCGTTGCAAGAGCGCGGTCGGTGGAGTCGTTCACTAAGCGATTCAGATCGCGGCCGAATCTGATCTAAGCACCGAACAATGGTGCCTCCGCGTTCAACACACGTACAGCCCGAGGACGTCTCCTCTTTCTTGATCCAGCAAGGGGAGAGGAGAAGTTGAGGGAGAGCTCCGGCAGCACGACGGCGTGGTGGTGGAGCTTGCAGTTCTCCGGCAGAGCTTCGCCAAGCACTACTACTACTACGGAGGTGTTGGGGAGGGAGAGGGCCGTGCCAGGGGAAGGGTGAAGCTCCCATGCGCCTCCCCACCATATATAGGGGTGGAGGGGGCTGGTTTCTTGCCCTCCAAGTCCATTGGGGCGTTGGCAAAGGTGGGAGGAAAGAAATCCCATCATTTCCTTCCCCACTGATTGTTATCCCCCCTTTTTAGGGATCTTGATCTTATCCCTTCCGGATATGATCTTATTCCTTCTAAGGGGGGTTCTTGGTGCGCCTTGACCAGGGGTGTGGGGCCTTTCCCCCACTACCCACGTTCATGTGGGTCCCCCCATGCAGGTGGGCCCCACTCCAGAACCTTCTAGAACCTTCCCGGTACAATACCGAAAAATCCCGAACATTTTTCGGTGGCCAAAATAGGACTTCCCATATATAAATCTTTACCTACGGACTATTCCAGAACTCCTCGTGACATCCGGGATCTCATCCGGGACTCCGAACAACATTTGGTAACTGCACACTAATTCCCATAACAACTCTAATACAAGTTATCCTGACAAAAGGTGGTCTTCGCCTGAAAAAGGCTCTGGTGGTTACGTTACCGTGGGCTCTGTGGTGACCTCCGTCCTGCCGTCCTGCTGGTCTTGGTCTCGTAGCACCGATATGAAATCTTTTCCTGATGCCTCGGGACTCCTCGTCTATGCCTGTCGGCGTCCTGGGAACGGGGGTCCCCATCCTTGCCTGCCTGCGGCACACAACGAGGCTCCACCACTGGCCCTGTACGGCCCATCTTCATCAGCAAACGCTCAAGACCCTCGCGAGGGGCCAAGCCTCGCGAGGCGGACGATGCAAGACCTCCTCGGGGGCAGCCTCACCAGGCTGGCTCGTGAGGAGCAGAGAGATCAAGGCGAGGGGCACCTGCGAGGTCCCTATGACGCAAGCCATGATGACCAAGTTCAGGCGGGCGCCAGGCGGGTGCTAGCGCGCGCACTGTACTTGTTTCCTCTTTGGTGCTAAAGGGGCGAGCGCAAGTGCGGAGTGTCGAGGAATCAGGCAAAGGTTTCCTTATCGGTGCAACGAGACCAAGACCAGCAGGACGGCAGGACGGAGGTCACCGTGGATCCCAAGACGGCGTCACCCCCAGAGCCTTTGGCAGGCGAAGACCACCTTTAGTCAGGATAACTTGGACTTGTTTCCCCCCTTCAAATTTGGCCATTGTGGCATCCCTTCCCGCCAGCATTTGGGAAGAGGACCCGGGCCTCTATAAAAAGTACTAGCCACCATCGTTGTAGATATCTCATCTTGGATTGGATCCACTCCACCAAGGAAACCACACAAGCTCACCAAGCTCAAGAACACCTCTCCTCAGGAGGCTGTTCATCCCTTGTACTTTCTCATCCAAGCCTACATGGCAATCCACCACACCACACTAGAGTAAGGTATTACACCACATCGGTGGCCCGAACCAGTATAAACCTTGTGTCCCTTGTTCTATGTGTTCGAGACTCTGAGCTTTGAGATCGTGGTGAGGGCGTGAGCTAGGGGGAGGAGAGATCTTCGCGCGCACCCCAGTGTTCGAACCTCAAAGGTTTTGCCGGAACCAGGAATCCGACATTTGGCGCACCAGGTAGGGGTGCGCTGAAGCCTTCCTCCCGCCGATCCGCGCTCCATCGCTCCACCGCATCCATGGCGGACGCGCGTCGAGCCCGCACTGAGCGCCGGGCCGCCCTTGCCGCCCGTGTCGCTCAGACAACCCCTCTCGGCGGGCCTCCCCGCTGTTCCCCGTCACCAGCCGCCAACGCCGCCATCGGCCTGGCGGGAAACGACCAGCAGGCGTCCTCACTGCACCCCTCCGTGCGGCGGGACGGCCGCACCGCCACTCCATCGCTAACCCCAGCCGGCTCATCGTCTCACGCTCGCCGCGCACCCACCGACGCGCAGGCCGCGCTGCTCATGGCGCGCGAGCTCCTGCGCTATCGCCCCGTCCACAACCTCTACAAGGACTGGCTGGACCGCATCACTGAGCTCGTCAGCGCTTCTGTGGGCTCCCCCATGCCATCCCTCTCGCTGCCTCACCCTCTGCCAGCTGCGGGTGATGTAGCTCACAGAGCACCTCCACCACCTCCGGACCAAGATGGCGCTCTGGCGCCAAGGCATGCGGCCCCCCGGCATGACACACCACGTCGGGCGCCCACGCGAGAAGAAGGAAGCTGCCAAGAGGTTCCCTGGCCACAAGAGAATGCTCCCGCGCTCCCAGCGCCACCGCAACAAGGCCGCGTGCCGCCTGAAGCGGCGGTGCTTGGACATCAAGGGCAGGCCCCGCCTCTACAAAGGGCCCCGACGGCCACAGCAGGCTGCCGCTCCTTCACTCCAGAGCTGCGTAGCATCATATTGACGGGCAAGTTCAAGCTAGACCCGCCTCCCTGCTACAACGGCACCCCCGACCCTGCGGAGTTCTTGCAGCTCTACGAGCTGAGCATCAAGGTGGCCAACAGCGACGATAAAGTAATGACGAACTAGTTCCCCATGGCACTCAAGGATGGTGCTCGCTCGTGGCTCCTAAACCTGCCCCCGGGCTCGATCTCCTCCTGGGATGAGATGCGCAACCGCTTTGTCGCCAACTTCCAGGGCACGCATGACCGCCCTCCCACCACGGGTGACCTGTGCCGCATTAAGCAGCAGCCAAGAGAGACGTTGTAGAAGTACATCCAGCGCTTCAACAGCATGCGCTTCAAGATCCCCAAGGTGACGGACGATGCCATCATTTCAGCTTTTTCCGATGGCGTCCACGACGTCCAGATGAAGGAGGAGCTCGCCATCCACGAAGAGTTGTGCATGGCTCTAGAGTTGTTCAACATGGCGACCAAGTGCGCAAGGGCTGAGGAGGGGCGCCTTTCCCTCCTCGAGCTCCCTGCTATCGACCCAGAGGAGAAGAAAGCCAAGGATGTGAAGCACAAGGGGGTGGTCGTTCTCGCGGCCGAGCCAAACACGAATCGCGGCTAGGACCACCTAGAGTCGTCCAAGAGCAGCCATCCGTTCTGCGCTTTCCGCAACGTACATAGCCACAACACCAATGAGTGCCAATAGCTCAGGGCCATTCTATATGGACACTTCGGTCGACGCCCCGAGCACAACGACCGGGGCTACGACCGAGGAGGAGGACGAGGTGGATGACGCTGGGACGATCACGGCTCTCGCCAGGAGTGGTGCGACCGGCCTCGTGAGGACCGCTGGCAGGACCAGCCTCGCGAGGGCACTTGGAGGGATCAACCCCGTGAGGAACGCGCTCAGGGAAATGCCGGTCTTCCTCCACTGCCGCCGCCACCAAGGAGGAATGATGACCACCATCAGGACGAGGGGGCTGGGGCCTTCCAGGAACAGCGCGCCATCGCCTGCATCTTGGGCGGAGCTCAGGCCCCAGCATCCCAGCGCATCTTCAAGCAGTTCTCTCGTGAGGTGAATGCAGCCCTTCCTAGGCTCAAGGCTACCTGCCCGCTCAGGTGGTCCAAGCATGCCATCACTTTCAGCTCGGCGGACCATGTCAAGTGCGCGGCGACCGCCGGCACCCTCCCGATGCTGTGCTCACCCGTCATCAGCAATTTGCAAGTCACCAAGACCCTCATCGAACGCGGCGCAGGGCTTAACATCTTGTCCGTCGATACATTCGACATCCTCCAAGTGCCATACGATCAGCTACAGCCTACTAAGCCCTTCTCAGGAGTGATCGACGGCTCCACCACCCCGATAGGGCAAGTCCGCCTCCCTGTCACCTTCAGCCAGCGCAACAACTACCACACCTAGCTCATCGACTTCAACGTCGCCCATATCCGTTTGCCGTACAATGCCATCCTCGGGTACCCAGCTGTGGCCAAGTTCATGGCAGTGACTCACCACGGCTACAATGTCCTCAAGATGCCCAGGAGCGGCGGGATCATCACAGTCCCCTGCGAAGAAAGAGATGCGGTGTGCTCCCTTGAGCACGCTTTCCAAGCCACAACAATCGAAGACCCTGACAATGATGGCGTGCAGTACCCTCCTGAGGCCATCCCAAAGAAGAAGAAGAAGCTACTCCGTACAGGACCTTAGGGGAGCGGCGCCTCTACCGGTGCCACATCAGGATCAGCGCCCGCACCAGGGGCGCCTCCCTCCCTCGCATAGGAAGGCGCACCCGGTGCCCTCCTCGGGCAGGGCTCGGGGGCTCTCTTCTAGAGGGCCTCAGACCTAGCCAGCATCACGAGGGAGGCGCTCGGGCACCATGTGGAGGCGTGCTTCACGGCACGTTTCCTCAAGAGGGCGTTGGGCAAGGAGCACGCGATGCTCAAGAGTTCATTACCAAGACCACTCAAGAGCTACAAGAAGCAAGATCCATTCATGGTGACCGCGGCCCACCTGACGCACCTCCCCATCCTGGTAAGGACGGCGGGCTGCACGTCTGCATTGACATCCTAGGGCTCAACAGGGCCGCATCTCAGGAGCGCTTCTGGCCTTCGCGCGTTGGGCGGTGTGAGGGTCCACCCCACAGCTATGTTCGCATGCCATTCGGCCTACCGAGCATGGCGGCCGCCTTCCAGCGCAACCTACGTAGCATCCTGGCGGCTCAAGAGGCCAGGCATCACGCGGTCCAGGTGGAGATGGAGACAGTCCTCAAGGAACTACCCAGGCCCCCAGAGCCTCCCGAGGCTCAAGGTCTTGGTGGCTCATGAGGAGCGGCTCCTTCATCACGCATCTTCGGCTACCCCAACACCCCCTTGACAATAGAACCAGGTGACATTTTCCAAGTTTATTTAGCTGGGAGCGCCCCTCGGGCTGCATCATTCCTAGGCCGCGTGGGTCTGTCCCTGCGGCATGCATCCTTTTGCATCTTTAGCTTACTCTGCTGGGGCGCCCCTCGGGCTGCATCATCCCCAAGCTGCTCGGGTCCATCCCGGTGGCATGTATCATTCTTGTATCTATCCTAAGCTAGCTTGTTCCCTTGCATAAGTCATTTGTGGCTACCACATGCTTATCTTGTACATGAATGCGCCACCCGCGACCACCCACAACACCACGCGAGCCGCGCGCCGGTTGTTTTGCCTTAGGATTCCTCACATGAGTAGGCTCGACATGGCGGCTGTGGTCTGGCCTGTCCCTGCAGCGTCGATAAACCCAACGACTGAGCTCTGTCTGGCGGGCCAGCCCCATTCACGTCACCTCCTGGGGTCGTTGGTGTCTGGCCTTCTCATGGGATCGCCTCAGGAAACTCGCCTGGCGCAGGTTACCTGACCATCTTGCAGGATCAACTGAGCTATCAAGAACCAAGACCAAGCACAACCCGCCTTGAGGTAGGGCCTTGTGAGTCCTGCGCTAGCTCACGAGTGCCCAGACACACCTCGTCTAGCCCTGCCGTATAAGCCACGTGATAGGGCGGGGCTGTACACGCCCTAGGGGCTCCACTCAGAGGGAGCTATCACCCACGCATCAGTGGAAGCACCATGCTCCGTGCTGGCAGTCGACACCGCCGAGGAGCGGTTATGCCCGTCCAAGTGCGGAAGCGCTATGCTCCACGCTGGTGATAAACAACAGAGGGCGGCCCCATGGCCGTATCAACCTCAGGGAGCCCCCGAGCTCACTGTTTGGCCTCATCGCAACACCTCCCCTCGGGAGAGTCGCGTGAGGGGGTTGGGCACGGGGGCTACGCTCGGGTCACGCCCAATCGTACGCCACCCCGCCAGGTCCCTCGGGCCTGGTCGTTGCCCGCCCTCCCGAGCTGAGGCTCAGCGAGGAATAAGGTATGAAGGTTGTTTGAGCGTCAAGGGGGACTCCTGAGCATCGCGACTCAGGAACCTAACTGGCCACGTAGCGCCTCACCCCTTGGTCTCGTCCTGGTGATCCGGACGACCCAACGACGGCTAAGATACGCGTGGGGCCGGGCCCTGCCGATGTAGAATGCTAGGCCTACTCGTGCATCTCCTTTTTGTAAGCTGTTTGTGCGTCAAGGGGGACTCTGCATCGCGACTCAGGAGCCTAACTGGCCACGTAGCCCCTCACCCCTTGGTCTCGTCTTGGCGATCTATACGACCCAATGGCGACTGAGGTACGCACGGGGCCGGGGCCTGGCGACGTAGAACATACAACAAATGGGAACGAAAACGCAAAATCTGAAACAAATATTCAAGACATATCGTTCTCCCAGTACCATACGCAAGTTTAAACGCCTCCACGAGGCATGGTGCATATTGTAGGAGCTAAGCAGGAAATGAGCCATCAGCAAGTCATCTCATCATCCCCGGACGCCGCCGTTGCATGCGAGGGATGCTTCTTCCACAGCAGCGTTGCCCTCACCTTCACCGCCCGCGGGAGTTGCAGGTTCAGCAGCACCATCGGTTGAGGGCGCGGGATCGAAGGCGTCGAACCTCTTCAACAAAGCCTCCACCTAGCCCTTCATGGCTTCGGCAGCAGCGGCGTAGCACTCGTCGTCCACAGGCTCCAACAACTCGTCGAGGTTGGCGGCAGGATCGCGAAGATGGAGGTGGCCGAGGACGCGCATTAGCACGGCCGAGGAAAGAGTACTAGATTCTCCCTCCACCAAGGGGCCGATACAGCCCACCACCTCCTCAAGCGCCGCGACCAGATGAGGAAGCAACTGGGTGGGGCCCTCATCGGTTATATCCAGCGGCTCCTCCAAGCCCTTCTCGTAGAATGCATGCAACGCCATGCTTGACCTCTCCTCGAGGGACTTGAAGGCCGCGTGGTCTTCAGCCAGGACCTTCACCCTGGCTTCCAGCTTGGCCTTCTCCGCCTCCACCTTCTGCTCCAGCTTCTCCAGCCGGTTGCGCTCCGAAGCCTGTGCATCCGGCAACTGCTCTAGCTTGGCGTCGCGACCCCTGAAGGCGTCCTCCCGGGCCTTCATCTTCTCCTCCTCCGCCTTGCGGTCCCAAGCTTCATCTGCACGCTCGCTACACATGGTCTTCAGTTCGGCCTCCAGCAACTGGCAGCGATCCTGGGCGGCCCCGGCATCCTTCAGCGCCGACTCTCGGGCAGCCGTAGCTTGGGCAACGGGAGTCCGCTGTAGCCTGGCTCAGCACCGCCCAGACGGATACATCGTAGTAAAGCCAGCCAGAGATCAGCTCCAGGCGCCCGGCCACCAGGCGATGGTCGGTGCCTCGAAGATCCTCCCGCAGCAGGGTCAGCATAGAAAGAGCGCGCTCTAGGATGTCAGGGGAGGCGGAAGGATCTGGGGTCAGCAGCGCGGCGGGAGAAGAAGGAGGCAACGTCGTCACCATGGCATGGGAGGCTGGGGGCTCCTGAGCTTTAGGGACCCCAGCAACCGAGACGGACGCCGGCACCTCTGGAGCCAGCGGGGCTACGGGGGCTGCCTCCTCCGGAGGACGCTCCCCTGAGTATTGTGAGGACGACCAGGCCGGGGAAGCGCGAGCGCCATCACTGCCCTTCCCCATGGAGGAGGGTGCGGCCGCCGCAGGCGATTTGGTCCTGAGCAGTACCACCGCTTCCTCCTTCCTCTTCTTCGCCGCGGGCGTCGGCCTAATTAAGCAACAGAAAAGCGCCGAGATTCAGCAGCAGAAGCAAGAACAAGGCAGGACAAGAATATTTACTGGTCCACCGCGTCATAGTCTCTCCGCTTCCTGAGCTTGAAACCTGAGAGCCTCGCGGCCTGAGGCGCGGGCGCAAAGGCTCTAGGCGTAGAAGAGGGGGCGGCAGGTAGGCTGGAGGCAGCTCCAGGTGGCGTCAGAGTAGGGGCGTCGTCTCAGGAGATCAGCGCCGACCTTCCTCTCGTCGGAATCCCGACCGGTGACCTCCTCCAGGGACTGACCTCGGACCTCGACGATCCCCCTGCCGTATGCAGCTCCCCCCTTTCCAGGGGGACATTGGCCTTGTCATCATCATCAGGCAGGGTGCGGAGGATGTCGGCCTTGCGAAAAGGGGAGGTCTCCCCGGCCCCTTCCCGGGTCACCTCCGAGTAGCGGTCCTCCTCCTCCTCTTTTTCCTCCTCGCAAGACTCACAGGAAGATACGTCCACCGGAGTTGTCGCCACCAGGATGTCTGTGGGTGCAGGCAGCATGAGCCCACGTCCATCAAAGACGGGCATGGAGGCGGCAGCCACCGCCCCGTCTAAGCGGTGGAACAAGGGGACGAAGGAGTCCAGTGGGTACCCTTGGTCGTCCCCGACCAAGGAACGGAGGGCGGAGCGCAACTTGTCGACAGAAAGCGCCTCCGGCGCAGGCGGAGGTCGTCCCATTCGTCTCCACGCTTCCACAAGGGGCGCGGGCATGACTGAAGGGGAGCCACGCGCTGCGTCATGAACTCCTTGACGATCATGGCTCCCTACAGCTTCGCCGCCTTTGAATCGCCAGGCCACAGATTGGCGGTCATCCTCTCCAACACCGGCAGTGCCCGGGGGTCGGTGAGCTTCACGCGAAGCCACCCCTCCTGGGACACGGGCATCCTCGTCGGCAGCACCAGTCGGGGGTGGGAGCACTTGGCGTCCATCAAGACCCACTTGCTCCTGAAGCCCTCGGCCTTATTCCCGGCCTTTGAGATGGCATTGGTCTTGTTGGCCGCGATGAAGCCAACGCACCCTGAGCAGGGGCCCTCCTTGAGCCCGAGGAAGAAGAAGTGGCGTAGCAGTGCCATGGACGGCATCACTCCAACGTACGCCTCGCAGTAGAAGGTGAAGATCGACAGGAGGAGGATGGAGTTGGGATGAAGATGGAGGACGTGGATCTTGTAGTGGCTAAGGACGGAGTAGAAGAAGTCGAAGAAGGGTGGAACCAACCCGGCAACGATGCTTCTCATGAAGAAGGGGTAGAAGGTGCTATCAGAGGCCTACGGCTCGGCGGAGCCAGCCCTGAGCGTAGTCTTCCTCTTCTCGTCACCCTCCACCATCATCAGGAGCACAGCGACAAGGTTGTTCTCCGACATGCTTGGTGCGTCGAGCGCGGGCTCGTACCAGGATGGCGGAGGTGTAGGCTGAGCTTTCTTGGGTGCCATCGACGGCAAGCTCAAAGGAGGATCTGGGCGGATCTGGAGTCTCTGGAAGTGAAGGGCAAGAAAGGGGATCTGGAACAAGATGAAGGAAGGTAATGAAGGCAAATGCAGCCCGCGCTAGTCTTTTGTTAGTCGGGCAGTTGCCGAGGCAGCATGGGGAAGCGAAGACACCCACGTCCCATCAATTGCCACGCGTCAACCAAGGCCGCAAGCTGTTGGGGCCTGCGGCGCGCCGCACTTGGCCCTTGGCTTCGCCTCGAAGCCAAGTCAGAGCGCGCCTTGGGCCCGGGGGCTACTGTCGGCATCCTGGGAACGGGGGTCCCCAGACTTGCCTACCTGCGGCCCACAGCATGGCTCCACCGACGGCCCTGTACGGCCCATCTTCATCAGCAAATGCTCAAGACCCTCGCGAGGGGCCAAGCCTCGCGAGGCGGACTATGCAAGACCTCCTCGGGGGCAACCTCACCAGGATGGCGCGCGAGGAGCGGAGAGATCAAGGCGAGGGGCACCTCGTGAGGTCCCTGTGACTCAAGCCTTAACGACCAAGGCCAGGCTGGCGCCAGGCGGGCGGCAGCATGCGCAGTGTACTTGTTTCCTCTTTGGTGCTAAAGGGGCAAGCATTACGATAGGATGGAGGTCACCGTGGAGCCCAAGACGGCGTCATCACCAGAGCCATTGGTAGGCGAAGACCACCTTTAGTCAGGATAACTTGTACTAGTTGCCCCCCTTCAAATTTGGCCGTTGTGGCATCCCTTCCCGCCAGCATTTGGGACGAGGACCCGGGCCTCTATAAATAGGACTAGCCACCATCGTTGTAGATATCTCATCTTGGATTGGATCCACTCCACCAAGGCCACCACACAAGCTCACCGAGCTCAAAAACACCTCTCCTCATGAGGCTGTTCATCCCTTGTACTTGCTCATACAAGCCTACTAGGCAGTCCACCACACCACACTAGAGTAGGGTATTACACCACACCGGTGGCCCGAACCAGTATAAACCTTCTTTCCCTTGTTCTGTGTGTTTGACGTGCTGAGCTTTGAGATCGCGGTGAGGGCGTGAGCTAGGGGGAAGAGAGATCTTCGTTCGCACCCTATTTTTTGAACCTCAAGGGTTTTGCTGGAACCCGGAATCCGACAGTGCCTACCTCTTTAGCACCAAATAGGAAACTGGTACGCTGCGCCCGCTGGCGCCCGCCTGGCCTTGGTCGTCATGGCTCACGTCATGAGGACCTTGCGTGGTGCCCCCTGCATTGATATCTCCGCTCCTCGGGAGCCAGCCTGAGGAGGCCGCCCCAGGAAGGTCTTGATGTCGTCCGCCTCGCGAGGCTTGGCCCCTCGCATGGGTCTTGAGTTGTTGCTGCTGAAGCTGGGCCGTACCGGGCCGTTGGTGGAGCCACGCCATGGGCTGCAGGCAGGCAAGTTTGGGTACCCCCGTTCCCAGGACACCGACAAGTCTGACCTTTTTCCTTATCATCCTTCTCATACTCTGCTCTCTATTTCTTGACAAGCTGCTCAACCTGGTAACACTCTTGAAGGTCGTGGCCCTTGGTCCGATGAATCTTGCAGTACAACCCATCACCATTCCCGGCTTTCTCGGCAGCAGCGGCTTCCTGATAGTCAGTGCACATGGCAGCTTCCTTGGTGGGGGCCTCAACTTTGGCCTTCTTGCCAGTACTAGGCGTACCCGATCCTTCAACAGTCGTCACTGCCTTATCTCTCTTCTTTTTACTATGCTTCTTGCTCTTCTTCTGACTAGTTTATTCATCCCCGTCCTTTGAATTGACATTGGTGCAATCTTCCTCTCCGGGCAACTTCCTTCCTTCCTCCATCCAAGCACACTTATCTACCAGAGTGTAAAGCGCCTTCATAGTCTTGGGCAACCGTACGTTCATCTTGAAACAAATATGATGGTTGCGCACAATGGACTGGAAGGCATCTACTACGGCCGCCGGATTGATATTTGGGATATTTCTATGAAATTTGTTGAATCTCTGTAAATACTTACGGAGGGATTCTCCTTCCTTCTGTTGGAGAAGCTGCAAGTCGCTGGGCCTGCCGGGTTCTTGATGGCTGCCCGTGAAGGCGCCAATGAACTCGTGGCACAGGTCAGCCCATGACGAAATGGAGTTCTTTGGTAGGTGTATTAGCCAAGACCTCACATTAGTCTTGTGGGCCAAAGGGAAGTAGTTGGCAAACACCTTCTCATCTCTTCCCCCTGTAGCCTGAACAGCGATGGTGTAGATGCTCAGGAACTCTATCGGGTTCAACCTCCCATCGTACTTCTCGGGTATTTCCGTCTTGAACGTGCGAATGGACGACCAACGGACTTGCCGCAGCTCACGAGTAAAGGCAGGGCAGCCAACCTCAATAGGTAGGCACCCGCCAATACCGAGCGCGGGCTCGTTGATGTCATGCGGCCGTACCCGTCAGAACGACGGAGGTCGTCAGGGCGTTGCTCGACCACGACGCGCGTGTCTCCTCTCTGCCTATCCTCCAGGGCTCGTTGTTGGCCTGGACGTGCTTGAGGGTCAGCAGAGGCCATCGAGACATCGTCGGGGTCTTGATTCTGTTGCGCTCGTGCTGGCTGCCATGGCGGGGAATGCACCGTGGGGATGGCCCCCTCTGTACGGTCAGCAGCATGAGCTGTTGCTGTCAAATGGGGAGGTCGCGGCGGGCCAGCTCGCCATGAGCTCCCAGCTTTAGCGAAACCGAGCAGGCTCTGGATGGAGGCACACCATTAGTCCATGTGCTCGGCCGCTGGCGGAAACTTCAGCAGCAGTTGAGCCCGCGCCACGGCCTCCAAAGCTGTACTTGGCATGGATAATGATGAAGTCGATCGTGCCATCGCTCGGGTCCTGACGGTGCCAGCGATGGCGGCACTGCGCACCCATTGCTGTTGTAGGGCAATCACTTGGTCGTGGTGTGGCGAACGCGCTCGAGGTCCAGCGGCTTCGTCGGGCGTAGCGGCTTGGTCGACCTGTCCCAGAGGAGGTGCACGCACGGTGGCCGCACCCGTGGTGGGAGCGACCGAAGGGCGGCGATTCACCCCGGTCTGGGCAATGTTGTTGTGGCTGAGCCTGTCGGCGGGGGAAAGGGGCGCAGATGGAGTAACCGCTTCACCCGTACCTTGGGGAGCGTGGCCGTCAGGGTGTAGTTGACGTTGCTCTCCTCCGGCGCCTCCTGCTCCTGTGTTGGCTGCGGGGGAAGTGGTGACGGTGCCGCCTGCTCCGACCACTCCCCTAGCAGCGTCCGCGTCCTCGTGTGCCTCTGCACCCCCCGCAGCGCTGGAGGCCACGGGCGGCAGAGCCTTCGAGGTGGATGGGTGAGCCGAAGGGCCGGGTTTCTTCTTGGGCGCCATGGTCGATGGCATCATCGAAGATGAATATGGGGATGAAGTCAACGCGCTGCACACGGCTTCAGGTTCGCGCAAGCGAGCCCCCTACCTGGCGCGCCAAAGATGTCACGGGAAACCATGGCCACCTATGGGACTGGGAGGTCCCTTGCTGGTTCGGCAGGGGGCAACGCGTTGCACAAAGAGCAGACGAGTGTGGGGCAGCACGACAGAGATCACACATGAAATTTTACCCAGGTTCGGGCTGCCGTGAGGCGTAAAACCCTTCTCCTGCTTTCGTGGATTGATGGTGGAAAGATGGTGGTGGAGTGTAGTACACTTGCCCGGCAGGGTTGTCTTGAGGCAGCAGTGGCTACGCGCGTACGGGGGTGTGAGTTATGCAATCTTCTAACCCTTTCAATGGTTGCCATGGGCCTCCTTCTATAGATCAAGGGGTTACCATAGTGGCAAAGTAGTCATTATGCACTGATAAGATAGCAAACAATGCGATCATACCTAACTCTGCAGGCTGACAGGGCGCATTAAATGTGCCGCTCAATTTCACATCGTTGGTTGCCTGGCAAGGCTTGCGGGGCTATCTTGCAAGCTCTGCGCTTTCTCGCTTGACACGTCGCAGGACGGGTGTCGTCTGAGGGTTTCCCCTGTAGAAAGTGGCTGCCATGTGGCGAATGGCTGCCACTTAATCACTTTGCGGCTTGACACCACATTGATTGACGACGTGGGTCGTGGTAGAGTGGTTGGTGAGGTGGTTTTGCTTCCGTGAGCCCTGGCAGGCCCTGCTGGGGTGCCTCGGTTGTCTGCTTCTGGAAGTGGCCTCGCCCCTTGCTGGGCTCGCCTTCCCGGCAAGGGAGACTTTTCTCTTGACGATATCCTGCTTCTCTGGTTCGATCTTGGTCTCTTCGATGTGCATGTTGGTCCTTTGAATCTCTGGGGTTCTTGCACTCTGATCTGGGCTGGTGCTCCAATCTTGTTCCCGTGCCTGTGCACTGTTTGGGCAACAGACCCAGGGTTTGTTGCACCGACAGCCATATATATTGTACATATATAATGTGAAGAAAGGAGTGATAGTACTACCAACTACAAGATGAACTACAAGAAATACTAGTGTGTACGTACTGAAGAGTTAAAGTAGTCAGAAGGAACATAACATAGTTCTGCTGGGGGCTCAGCACAACACACCTCTCAAATAAAACTAAGAACCATGAAATTAAACTAAGCAACTAATCCGGTAGACACTGCATTACAATCACCATGAGCAACGACACTGCGACCTTACTCGGACTCCTCGTCCACGTGCTCGACTTCATCCTTGTCCCTCTTCCTCTTGGCCGATACTTCTTTGCTTGAATCGCACACTTGGCTCTCACTCTTCATCCAACCCATGTAGATATTGAAACAAAGGTAGGCATCCATTGCAGCGTAATTGATGTTGTCTCTATCTAGTACATTCCACTGCCATGCACGATGAAACTTGGGAGGAGGTTTCGTCAGTTTATCGTATGAAGGATCATCCATGGCTGCTGCCAGGGTTAGCATTGAAGGCTGACGGGAGGACACCAGCACATTCCTCTGGAGGTCGAAGGGCTGGCCTGCAATGAGGCCTATTCAACCCAGGACTTCTTTGTCGTTCGTAAAGTCTACATAAATGAATTTGACTTTGCCGCCCCCGAGGAAGTTCTTAAAATCCTCGCACTAAATGTCGGCATGGCATATGTGGTAGACCAAGCACAAGTTATGCACGCAAACCTGGATTACAGTGGGCTTCTTCTTCTTTTCCTCCTTTAGATTCTTCTCTTTTCTGAGGACTGTGGCTTACTCAACATCTAGCCCAGCGACCCACTCATCACCCTTTGACTTTTCAAACATGCGTCTGAAGCGAGCAAGGCATCCTTTCACCGTCGCGGAAGAATAGGTGTAGATGACATCGAACCCATTGCCGGTGATGGTTCTAACCTTGTACTCACCGCCGATCCTGGTGATTTGGGACACCATGGATTTGGGAGGAGGGTTAGGATTAGTGGGACTGCTGTAATGTGAAAGGATGTGACAACTAGGAGCGAACTGCCGTAATGTTAAAGGACGGCCGGGGACGAGTAGGAGTGCACTGCTAGCGGCTTTCCGATTGTAAAAAATGCTTAGTGGGGTGTTCGAACGACAGGGTAGTGGCTTGCCCGGTGGATAAATGGATTTATGCACAGTACTATAGGTGGCCAATTAGATGTCATGTCTACTAGACGCCCAATTAAATGGCTTCATGTATCTATGTGTTCGCATGTCAAGCATCGGGAAAATTATAGGTGATACGAAGCTTTCCATGCTCCCTTGATACGGGCTTCCGAGAGCCCTTGGATCTAAGATCGAATTGTGGCATGGCGTGATTCTAGACCTATGAGTGAATATCCTATCCTGGAGGGTTATTCTGCAAATTTTCAGCAACTTAGCATGCGACAGCTCGATCTCAGATCCAAGGCCTGTCAGCAACCTGTATCATGGTCGCGCCTACCATGATCGTCGCCTCTCTCGCGCGGTCGTGCCCTTGGAGATTTTAGATGGCTATAAATGAGCATTTTTTGCCTACTTCGCCTGCATGAAACTACTTCCTCCTTTCAGGTGCGTTAGGCTATCTGATGTTGGCATGTCATACATAGTCATCACTTAGTCACTCATACAATAAGGTTAGCTATAAGGTTGGCTATAAAAGTAATTTTTTTCACTTCTCTCTATCTCTTCCTTCATATTCCCTCCATTTCAGTTTACAAGTCCTGCGAGTATGCCTAGGTTGTCAATTTTATCACCGTAATACCAAATATATAACACAAAAATTATACCGTTTGAAAACAGAACATCTGAAGTTTATAATGTACGTTTTTTGTAATATATGACTTCTACTACCTCCTTTCCAGTTTATAGGGCTCAATTCAAAAATCTCACCAACCAAGGTAGATGGTGAGTGGTGAAACAATTTTTGTAGTTTGCAAAACCGCTCAATTAATGCGCTTGTTTTCTTCAAAAAGTTGTGTTTTACCAATGCATTAATTGCAATGCATGCATGCATAAAGTATATGCATTGGCCAATTTTCTATTAATACTTGCATGCAATGCTTTATTGCAACCTGAAATCAGAACATGTGATGGGGAATAACCAAATTGAGACTTATAAAATGGAAAAACTAAAAAAATGAGATAAGCCCTATAAAACAGAAAGGAGGGAGTATTGGGTTGGTCAAATTGATGACCTAGGGGTACGTGTACGGCTTGTAAAGTGAGAGAGAGGGAGTAGTATTTATTGCATTTGCCAAAAGGAGTAAGGAGTAGAGTACTTGGCACATGTATACCATGGAGGTAGTCAGGAATCGAGAGACTCACGCCGGTCGTAGCGCCGCAATTAAAATGATAATGACACGTCAAAATCATAGGGCCCCACCTGTCCAGCAGTAACTAGCCGTAAAATCACACAGCCCTACGTTTGCAGCAGCCTACTCCCTCATCTTCTCGCTTCTCCGTCGAACTGACTAGGCAGAACTGCCCCGCCTACCACACGGGAAAAGCCCCACCCTCGACTTTTAAATATAATTTTGTATCCATGGATTGCGCCATGGAGAAAAGCCTCAAGAAAACGGCGGTACACATGTATACAGCACGCCCGTCGCGTTCGCGTCGCACCTCAGATGGCCGGTCGGTCTGGCACGCCGCTCTCTGAATAGAATGCGCGTCATATTGCGTTTGCATATACATGTGGGACCACAATTGAGAACCGACCATAGGCACACTCCCTGGCCCCGCAAGTCGGCTAAGTTAATAGAAGAGAGAGACGAGCGATAGTACTGGAGCAGTGTTGTACAGACTCCAGCCTGGACGATCCGTGCATGACACGGAAGATCAGTTCATCCATGCATGTGACCAGACTCCAGCAGACGGCTGGATTGGCTATCATCTACATATCGTGCAGGTTGTGTTGTACAGGGTTATAGTTCTGATGATAAATCTAAAAAAAGGTTTCTTGTCATCTCACAATATTAGGTGTCATGTTCTTTGGATCACTGCGAGGGTTAAATAGCGACAACTGAGTTCCTCCAAGGCGCTGGTCATTGGGGGCACATGCACGAAGACTACTCGGCTGCCATCTAGGTCAAGCCAGCTATGTTAATTAGGACATCTATCGATGGATCCCTTTTCTACGAGTTTATCTTTAATTTGATCTTTGATCCTCGTCTAGTTTGTCCGTCGGGATTCATGTTCTCTCCTTGGGGCAGTGAGGTTATGGTTTCTTGTCATGTGGCATTTTTTCATGTTATATGTTAATCCGGTGCTTCAGATAAAAATGACGACAACTGTGCCTCCGGGGCACGTGCATGAAGACTTCTCGACAGTTTGACGAGGTCAAGCCGGCTCCGGTAGATAAAAGAAAACTACTCTAATATATAGGCAGGAGCCTCCGCGCTTGCTTGGTAGTGTTGCTCTCTTCACACTGTCTTGTCCTCTCCAGATCTAAACACGACAGCGGTGGCCACACTCTCTCTTTGCTCACCACTGGTCATAGATCCAGCTGGATACTCTCCACCGGGGAAGGTGAGAAGGTGAAATGGTCACGCGGTCGTCCTCGGCGACGGCTCTTACCCACTGCCGGCGCATCCCGATCATCGTGCCTTGTCGTTCTCTCCCATGCAGCGCCGGCTAGGGAGGGTGTTCGACCCCTTCTTCCTCGTTGTCGTAGTGTGAGTAGATCCGGCCTACCGCCGCCCACCTAGCGACATCCTGGCGACCCTCAGGATAACTTCCTTCGATACTGGCCTTGCTCTACTTCCACAGCTCCTCACGTCGCTGCATTTGTATCTTTTACTATGTCTTAGCCCCCCTCGTAGATAGGATCGACCGACTGTTTGAAAGCCACCTAAAATTTTAATGTTAATGCAGTCAAATTTAGTACTACTTGGTTCAAACAGGGAAGAAAGGGGGTGGGGGTGGGGGAAGATTTGTTACCTGAATGTAGGACTTGGTCGAAAGGGGAAATAATGGGGGCGAAAAGTAGCAGTGACTGGCTATCCAACTGGTCTCTTGGTCTAATAGGGAAATAAAGGGAAACACAGTACAAACTCAATATAAACCGATCTATTGGTTGAAAAAGGAAAGAAAGTGGGGACTGGGAGACAAGTCAACAGAGTATGTCCAGCACTAGATTTGCTAGCCTCGCACAGTATAAGGTGGCTATACCGAACAAAAATGGGACCAACCCAGATATCATGTTATGATGTTTGTTGCCCCGTGCTCCTCTTATGTAATGCCACTGGAAAAATGTAGCAGTCGCACTGTTAAAAGTAAGGACACGTTAAACCAATGTTGTTTTCAATGTAATGCCTCCAGTAATATGAATCAATGGCACTGTTTTTCATGTCCTGCTAAATTTCCCATTAAGATAAGTTGTTTCTTTTCGTTAGAAATGCTGGTCAGCCTACTCTCCCGTGCCCAAATACCAACTCTTTGGTAGCTGTTAATGTAATGTTGCTGGTAAAATGAAGCAATGGCACCATTAAAGTAATGTCTCATCTAACGGTTGTCGTAGTTAATCCTAATGCCCACACTAATATCTAGCAATGTTGCTTCTTTATAAATTGCTACTGTCGTTGTAGGATCGCCATTTAGATAAGGAACATGCTTCTTTTCATTTAATGTATATTTCATCACTTGTTAGTCACCCTCCTTTCCACCTTTTTGTGCAAACAAAGATATACATTTCATGCTTGATCTTAATTGAACTACACAAATGATATCCAAATTATAGTTGAACATTACACAAGCTTCACGACCAACCTTGATGTTGCTCAATTTTATTGCAACTAATGAAGAAGAAGCTGCTAGCTCATGGGACATTGCTTCATTTTAGGTGAACTGCACAAAAAGGTCCCATGAATTGAATTATCCATGTTGGTGACTGGTGTCATCCCTTCTATGATGGCGTTGACTGCACATATGGTTCCCATCACGAGGTATGTTCTTTTTTAGTCCGACCTTTTACCAAAGATCTTGCATGTTGAGTCTGCTCTTGTGCTACTATTTTGGCACTTCCATGATAAAGCAGTAATGTTATCATTTTGCACCTTACTCTAGTGGCACTATTAATTTGAGGCAATGTTTTGGCACCGCTAGTGCCATTGATTTTTATATATATCGAAAGAGGGGGTTTCCTCCGATTTCATTAAAGAAAACCAACCATAGAGAAGCATTATCCGACAACATCTCAGTGTAAACGAGAAGTTATGCAACTACTACTAGAGCGGACTGAGTACTAGCAGAGACAAGTTTGCCACATAAGCTAGGCAGGTAGGGGAACGCACCACTAGCTCGACCAAGTTTGGATTACAACCCAAATGCTACCACAAAAACATCAGGGGGGAAGATAGGGACTGAAAGAGCCAGCTTCAGCATCGTCTAAGCACCCCGGCCTCCATTATCCTTGCGACACATGGTACACCTCGCTTGCCACCTGCTCGACCCTAGTGCCACTAGTAAAATGAAGTAATAATACAGTTAAAATAGAGCGAGTGTCCTCTCTATCATTTCATTTCAATGTACATAGAGAAAGTGACTTCTCTTTGTCAGTATATGTTTCATCAACTAGTCCCATTGTTAATGTTTAAGTGTTTTTGCAAACTGGGGTGCTTAATTTTAGTTGATCAGCACAAAATAGAGATTGGATGTCTGAAGGCTCCTCCTTGTAATACCGTTGTACACTAATGTCCATCACTGGCAGAAGATGTATCAGGGAGAATTGGGTCGATTGCCAGTATGAGGCCTACCTATGAGTCGTCGCAGGGCCCATCTCGCCCTCGCAGCATGGCATACTATGATGCCATCTCACCCTTGGGGAGAATTGGTTTGTTCACGTCCTCCGTCTTTGTGCACTCGCCCCAACACTGATGTCTGCCATTGTGAACATGCTGAACAAACGAGAGGAATCTGGAGAGGACTGTACGTGGAGAAGCGGACAGTCGGGACCCACTAAGTGTATGGCCGTACGCAAGCAAGTGCCTCATTGAAAAAAATACTTCCTCCTAATGCTATACTGACGTTGGGGCCCGTGGGTTTGTCAACATAGTTACATTTTGTTTTGAGGTGCTTCAACGCAGTTACTAAAGGAGATAAATTTACAATGAAGCCGGTGAGCTGGCAGGTATCATTTATTATCTGTGGGCCAACAAGTATCAGCTAGTTTGTGGGCTGCCTCGTCTAGGCTTTCTTTTTTAACATGCGCAGCCCATGACTTGGCTGTTTGTATTTTCTTGAGGGTCGTCATGTATCGACCGGCCTATGGACCTCCCATCCTAGATTTTATTTTTCCTGAAATATCCGCAGCCCAACTTATGTATTTTTTTGAAAAAAACGCAGAGGTATGTTCTATTTTTATATATAAGAACAGGAACGCTAGGTCCAACTTATGTTTCCCTTCTAACTATATTATATATATTTATATTATTTTATATGTTATTATATATTATTGTTATTGTCATCAAATATTTAATAGATACTTACATATATAAGAAAACAATATCCCACGTCTTATTAACTTATAAAAATAATTTTTTAGCAATAAAATCGTGGATTTGTTTACATTAAGGCAACGAAAATCCTAGTGATTGTGTACAAAAGCTTGGTAAGATTTAAGGACCAATGTAATAATAAAGCACTTATTATTTAAATATATTTATAAAAAATGCCTAGCCCCTTTTTATTTTTTGATAACATTGCTGCGCCCAACCCAACATTATAATTAGAATGAGCCCAGCAAAATCGTGTATTTTGAGAAAGTGCAAATGGGCTGTAATTTTTCAGGAAAAAATAAATGGGCCGCATGGACGCTACATTATTAGTTCAGCCAGCCAACAAATTCATGTATTTCGAGAAAGTGAAAATGGGCCGCAGTTTAAAAAAATGGGCTGCATGGATGCTACATTATTTGTTCACCCAGCCCAGCAAATGGACTATAATTATCACAAAAAAAATCAAATGGATTGTAAATTCTGAAAAAATGGGTTCAATACGTGCCACATTTTTGGAGGCTGAAATGTGGGCCAATAGGTCGAAGCCAACGCAAGTCGTTGTCAACTTACACTACTGCAGGATGCTGCTAACGCGACACTACGACCAGAGACCCTTCGACAAAACCGTTTGCGATGCAATAATCGCAAATGATGGTGTCAAAAAACCATCAAAAAGGTGCAAAACATTTGCGCTGGAGGATGCATCAAACACGGTTTAGATTTTAGTTGTGTGTGCGATGCTGGGCATACGATTCAGTTCAGTGAACTGATTGCGATGAGGAGGAACAAAAGAAACGGGCAGCCAGATGAAGGTGTGTGCGATATACATCATACAGTTCACTCAGATGAACTGTTTGTGATTACGCAAAACAAAAGAAACGGCCAGCCAAATCAAGGTGTGTGCGATATACGACATGCAGTTCACTCAGATGAACTATTTGTGTTGAGACAAGAGAACAGAAACGGTTCAATATAACAAGATGTGTGTGATACGCGACAAACAGGTCTGTAATCATAAATGTGTGCGAAGACCGATAATAACACAGACTGTTGCTACTAATAAGACGTGTTTGTTGTGCGATGGGGTTGTATATAGAACAACAACACACACACACCACACACACACACACAGATATATATATATATATATATAGAGAGAGAGAGAGAGAGAGAGAGGGAGGGAGGGAGAGAGAGAGAGAGAGACGCACACACTTATAAGGACATGGTTGCATAACCAAATTAAACATCCACTTACATAGGTGGCTACTACAACCATGACATTTGCACACACCAAAGTAAACTATTACATGCATAATTACATAGGTGGCTACTACACACATGACATTTCCACACACCAATAAAGTAAACTATATATTACATGCATGATTAACTAGCATAAACGATCATTTGATCATCATCTACTTCTTGTGACGCTTGCTCTGCTTGTGGCTCGATCCGGGCTCGTCAATTTGGGTAACGAGGCACTTCCTCATGTCAACGATCGCCTGTGCATCTCATAGCATGTGTACACGCTCTTGGCCGCGAACTTGAGGTGAGGTTCATCCAGTTGCCGCATCCAGGCCCCGTGCCAGGATACAGGACTTGTCTGTGGGCATCCTGCTTCATCTTTTCATAGTAGGGGTCGATGCTGGCCGAGGTGAGTTCAACCAGGGAGTCCTTCATGCTGCCCCAGACCCTTTAGTGCTCATGGATTTCGACAAGGTTCTTGCAGGCCAAGCCAGTTACCCTGAGCGCTTTTACATCGTCGGTGGTTTCCACCGTGGCAAACTTGTAGTTGGTGCTGTTGACAAACCTGTTGAAACGGTCACAAGGCTCTGTGGCCATGCAGTAGTGGTAGATGAGGACATGATGGCGCATGCACAACTGGGCGACAACAACCTTCTGATCTATGTCGGGACGACCGGCAGTGTACTGGAGGTCAATGCCGACCACCTTGTACTTGTCTCGAGAAATCAACTGCTCAACGCTGTTGATGTAGTCGTCCACCACGGCCGGGTTGATGGTGTACACCACCGAGAGATCCGTTCCCCTCGTGTGGGTCTGCACTTTATGCTCACCGAACTCCATTGGAGCGCCGCCACACATTCCCTCTCTATGTGTCGTCGTGGGTGTGATTGTTGTGTTGTGGGGCGCGATCGAAAGGTTGAAGAGACTAAGGTTATAATGGCCGGGGGAATTAAAGGGGAAGCCGAACGGCTAGGAATATCGGCAGGCCCTGATGGCAGTTCTAATTTGCAGCGCGTAACTCCATCGTGCCGCACGTAACTACATCGTGTGGCAACCCGCGTGGCGCAACCGCATGCATATGGGGACCCTGGCGTGATCGTGTGCACGCCCAACTACTGGCATAGTGAGCGCGGAGGGACTGTATATATATATATATATATATATATCAGTTGAACACGCAAGGAAAAGCTGTCCACAAGACGAGCGCGCCGACACACGCGAGCAGAGCGCGCCAACGGACGCAAGCAAAGCGCGCCGCGGCACCTAACGGCGAGCACAACGCGCTGCATGATACGTCCATTTTGTATCATGTTTTCTTACTGTTATTTATAATGTTTTATCCATAATAATGCTTTTTGGAGTAATTCTAATGCCTTTTCTCTCATAATTTGCAAGGTACACACCAAGAGGGAGAATTCCGGCAGCTGGAAATCTGGACCTGAAAAAGCTACGTCTGGCCACCTATTCTACACAACTCCAAATGAGCTGAAACTTCACGGAGATATTTTGTGGATTATTTAAGAAATACTTTCGCCAATAAACAACAGAGGGGGGCCACCAGGTGGGTTGTGGCCTCATCGGCCCACCTCCGGTGCCCATCTTCTGGTATATAAGTCATTTTGACCTAGAAAAAATAAGGATAATACTTTCGGGGTGGAGCGCCGCTGTCTCGGGGCGGAACTTGGGCAGGAGCACTTTTGCCCTCTAGCGGAGTGATTCTGCCAGGGGAACTCCCCCCCTCCAGAGGAGGAAATCATTGTCATCATCATCACCATCACCAACAACTCTCCCATCTTGGGGAGGGCAATATCCATCAACATCTTCACCAGCACCATCTCATCTCAAACCCTAGTTCATCTCTTGTATTCAATCTTGTTACTGAAAGTATAGATTGTTGCTAGGGGGTGACTAGTAATGTTGATTACATCTTGTAATTGATCACTATATGGTTTATTTGGTGGAAGATTATATGTTCAGAACCATGATGCTATTCAATACACCTCTGATCATGAGCATGTTTATTATTTGTGAGTAGTTACTTTTGTTCTTGAGGTCACGGGATAAATCATGTTGCAAGTAATCATGTGAATTTGATATGTGTACGATATTTTGATAGTTTGTATGTTGTCATTCCCTTAGTGGTGTCATGTGAATGTCGACTACATGACACTTCACCATATTTGGGCCTAAGGGAATGCATTGTGGAGTAATAAATAGATGGTGGGTTGCGGGAGTGACAGAAGCTTAAACCCCACTTTATGCACTATTCCGTAAGGGACCGATTGGACCCAAAAGTTTAATGCTATGGTTAGAATTTATTCTTAATACTTTTCTCGTAGTTGCGGATGCTTGCGGGAGGGTTAATCATAAGTAGGAGGTTTGTTCAAGTAAGAAAAGCACCTAAGCACCGGTCCACCCACATATCAAATCATCAAAGTAGCGAACACGAATTAAAACAACATGATGAAAGTGACTAGATGAAATTCCCATGTACCCTCAAGAATGCTTTGCTCATCATAAGAAACCGTTTTGGCTTGTCCTTTGCCTCAAAAGGATTGGGATACCTTGCTGCATACTTATTGTTACTATCATTACTTGCTCGTTACAAATTATCTTGCTAACAAACTACTCGCTAGTTACAGTTACAACACTTGCAGACATTACCTTACTGAAAACTACTTGTCTTCCTTCTGCTCCTTGTTGGGTTCGACACTCTTACTTATCGAAAAGAGCTACAATTGATCCCCTATACTTGTGGGTCATCAAGGCTATTTTCTGGCACCATTGCCAGGGAGTGAAGCGCCTTTGGTAAGTGGAATTCGCTAAGGAAACATTTATATAGTGTGCTAAAATTTATTGTCACTTGTTACTATGGAAAACAATCCTTTGAGGGGTTTGTTCGGGGTATCCTCACCTCGTCCGAAACCACAATTAATTACCCCTCAACCTACTGCACCTACTAAAAATATTGAATATGAAACTCCTTCGGGTATCACTACAAAAAAAAACACTTCCGTGATGATACGTGTTTGTCACAGTAGGTCGCGTTTTTTGTCATGCATGTACATCCATGACAATTTTATGACAGAATCAAGATAGTCATACATGTGCTGTCGTAGAAGTGTTCCATGACATTACCAAAATTATCATCACGGAAGTGTCCACTTCCATGACGATAAATTGCGCGTCACGGAAGTGCTTTCGTCAAGGGTGACCGACATGTGGCATCCACCGTAACGGAACGCCGTGAAGCTATCGGGTCAGGTTTTGGATCCGATAACCCGTTAACAGCCCCGACTAATGGGAAATTTCCACGTGTAAAATTCTTATTGGCCGGACGAAACACGTGTCAGCTCGTCAGTGGTCAGATAGGCGCCTATGATATGTCGACACATGCCATGGCCAACCACTGGCCCATTTAGCTTACAAAGCAAGCCTGTTTGACTTGGTTAAAAGTTAATGGGCTGGCCCATGAAAAGCCTGTTAACGGTCTATTCGCAAATAGCCCACTTTACGGCCAGGTAACTCACGACCCGTTAGGCCCTAATGGAAATCGGCCCAACAACGTCATGTGGGCCATCGAATATAACACCGACCCATTTCACTTTCGGCCCATGTATAGCCCACGACGTCTTTCATCCCATATGAGGCCTTTGTATCTTTAGGCCCTTTAGAGGCCCAGGGTGACTCTAGCCCATGATGAACAGTAACTTTCTTTCTACCTGTTAACGGCCCGTGATTCACATGGGCCGTTTCCAGCCTGTGTTAGCTTTTTGTGTATTGATGGCCCATACGTTCTTGGGCTCCTTTTCGGCCCTTGATTACTTCCGGCCCGTTACTGGCCTGTTCCCCTAATGGGCCAAATTTGGCCCATGGCAAGAGTCGGCCCGTTTCTGGCCTGTTAACCCTTGCGCCGTTTCCAGCCCATCCTATATTCTAGCCCATTAACAACCCCTTATGCTTGTGACAGAATTAAGACTTTCTTGTCCTCAGGCCTATTAACGACCCGTTACCGTGCTGGGCCGATACCAATTACACCCGTTTATGGCTAGTGTAGACCCATTTATCTGATGGCCCAAGGCCCACCGATTCTACGGCCCTGTTGGAGGCCCATTTATCGATGACCCGTAGGAGACCTATGGATCCTACGGCCCATATATGGCCCATGGTTGTTGTGGCCACTAGAAAACCAGGGAAAAAGAAAACTAGGAAATAAATAAGGCTGAAACTAATGCTAGGCTATTAAGGCGATTGCACATATTACATCCACTCGGCATCAAAGGTCGCCACCAGTGCAAATATAGGGAACACCCTACACTATACAAAAATGCCTTGCTGTTTTCTTCAGCCGATGGCTGCATGTTAAGAACAAATTTTGTATCGCACCAAAACAAGTTACAACTATATAACAAAAGGAAGGTTGGCATAAAACTTAATAGTCTAGCAGATAAATGCACCACCAGAAGTGCAGAAGCTCAGTTCATTTGACCTGACTGTTACGTTTTCATGTTGTATTGTCCGATGGAGCACCATAACCCTCGCCTTCATTTCTCCTAGGCTCCTGAACAACATAGCAAATGTCTGATAGTCTGGTCTCAAAACCATGCATATCTTGACGACATCGAACAATGTTTCTCCTTGTGTCACAAAGGGTCTCTATTAGGGAATGGACATGTGTCTGGAGCGCAGATACAACATTGCTTTAAGCTTGCATATCTTGATCATGAGGCAGTTTGGACGAGATTGCCTTAACAACCAACCCAGTATTACGCAGGAATGTGCTTTTGACACTGTTAGTGAATAGGTACTGACCCACTGCAGCAAGAGCTGACATTGCGGTTATAGTTGCCTCGCCACCTTCAGAAGGTGGCGGTTCCACCATTTTTTCCATAGCTCGCTAAAAAGTTGAGTTTTTACATTAGTAGTACCAGAATAGAAGATATTAAGGAGGCAGCAAAACCAAACAAAATAGCTTTGGTCTATATACAGAACCTATTCTGGTGAACCCATGTAAAATATTAGTTGTATTTTATTGCAAAGTACATAATAAAACCAGGTTCCAAACATATGACCATGTACCATCGCTAATGTATTGTCTATTTCTTCACATTGTATTGAGGGCTAAGGATAAAGAGACGAAGTTTATAATTCGGTAAGCACAGTATGACATCATTCATATCACAAAACAATTGAGAACAGACAAACAGGAAATTATAACGGTGTGTGGGCAAGTCCAGCACGGGACTAGATTACCGGTCAAGATCAAAGGAGCATCACTCCTCTCTTTTAAACCTTGTAAGGTGCAATGATACGCTAAGACAATTGTGTATAAAATTGAAAAGAGTAATAGACATTGGCTGCAAACCTTGCAGTTCAAGGCACACGTCAGAGTAAGTAGTAGTTATAAGGCATGAGGATTAAGGACTTACAACAGCAGCTTTGACCGGTGTAGTCATGCCCTTCTTCTTGCTGGTGTGACAGTCCTTGAAGATTTCCACAACATTTGGTTCAGGTACTTTTTGGTCCTTGTGGGATTTCCTCTGCATTTGGAACAAGTCAATATAGATCTGATAATATGGTACAACGAAAAGAGTGAAACAACAACTAATTACAAGAGCCTCGTAGTGTGCAATATAGCTACGAGATCCTGTCGTCTGTTGGAATTTCACTTTCGTACGGTTGGCCTTGTTCTTTGAACAGTTCACCTACAAGAAGATAGATTTGTGTGGCACATGTGTAAATAGGACTTCAACATGTGATTTGATCACATATATATAATGTACCTGATACTTTGGATCAGACCAATGTTTAACGAGGCCCCTCCAGTCTTCATCCAATATATTGGGGACCCTAATTCACAAAACCGCCACCATTCGTTTTTTTCAAAAGACCATCAACATTGTGGTGACAGTTTTCAAAAAACGCTGATTGCTCAGATAAGCACTTGCTAATGGTAAAACTGGCAGATAGGTCCCACCATAAGTGATGATGTGGCAATCAAACAAACAACGTTTGACTGAAGTTTGGTAGTCCATCAAAATATACATGGGGCCTGCATGTCAGTTGGTTATCTCTCCTCCAATAAAAATAACCTTCTCATTATCCTCCCCCGATCCACACTGTGCCAACCGCCGCCGCCCCAATCCATTATGCAAGCCACCGCCGCCATGTCGGATCGCAGGGAGATGGATGGTCGACCTGGCCGTTCGAGGACCGGATCCCATTCTCGCGCAGGGAGCGCATCATTGCGCCAGACCCGGCGGCGATGCACATGGCGTGGCGCATCCGGTTTGCCGCCCGGCGACAGATCCAAGGGGCGCTGGCCCCCTAAGCAGTCCCGATGACAGGCCCGACGTGATCTCCCCTGTGCTGTCCTCCCTCCACTTCGCCACCCGTCACTCGCCGGATCCAGCTCCTTCATTTCGCGACCTCCCCGGCGTCATCGAGTGGCTCCTGGGCATGGCCTCCTTGCGCCGGCTGCGGCAAAACCACCTCACGCTCCATGTCGCGCTTGCCGCCGGCGGCTGAAGGAGCCACGTGCGCGGCCTGGCTCGGCCACGGCCAGACACCTCGTCGGCTGCGGTCATGGTTGTGCCACCACCTCGCGCTGGGTCCAACACCATGAGCCAACACTATCTTTGCCCGGACCCCTGGATGAGCAGCTCGAGCTCCATGGTGGAGACATCGACTGCAGCGCACGGGAGGTGTTGATATAAATGTTTGAGAAAGAGAGAGGAGCAAACACACTCCTGAGTGGGTCCTACGTATAGTTTAATGTGGAGTCAAACTTTTTAACGGCGCACCGTCGTTACCCAAGCCACATGGCACCTGACAGTGGGCTCCATCGGTCAGAAATCCACTCAAACGACGCAAATCGCACTATTCACATTTTTTGAAAATTGTCACCACATTGTTGGTGGTTTTAAAAAAAACGAATGATGGTGGTTTTATGAATTAGGGTCCTCAATTGTGGTTGTTTTTTGCAATTTACTCAGGCCGATTAGTTGCTAAAATATCCTGCCATATATTTATCGTGTCATAGATTGCCATGGTCTAGTAGCCAATCTGTTAGGTGAAATAGCTCTACATAGTTTTATACTCGATCTTTGTTGCTGCGATGGCCTTCGATAGTTCGATGGCTATGTGCTCAGCCTCATTGATTGCTGAAACAGCCTGCCATAATTTAGCACTCAAATCTGTTTGTTGAATTAGCTTTACATATATTTCGTTACTTAGATCTGCTCCTCCAAATATCTTGCCATAGCTTTAGACATCGACCTAGGTATTTTTTTCTGGACTTCATAAAAAAGCATATATGTTTTCCTATAATATCCAGTAGAAGAACTAATTTGTATGTCTAACAGATGGACAAGACTTGGATAACTTCTGCCCGAAGATTCTCCGTTGCATATGTCGAGGGGGTTGAAAACTTCATGAACTTTATAAGAGCTGAGTACGGTGGTCCGAAATCAGATGTGCTCTGCCCATGTAGCAGTTGTATGAATTCAGTTACAAGACCCCAGTCAACTATGCAAAATCATCTACACTTGTATGGGATGTCGGTCGCATATACTAGGTGGGTTCATCATGGTGAAACTGTGAACGTCAATGTTATTGACTACGTGGAAGCAACAGACCACCATCTTGATCTGCCTGATGCTCAGGTGGAAGAGGAGGAGGAGGTGGTGGTGGAGGAGCCAGTGAGTTTGACCAACATTGAAACAATGCTACGAAATGCTCGTGCATTCCGTGAACTTTCACTTGCAGAAGAAAAACGGTGGGCCTGCATGTTGGAACAATGCAAGATGGTTGTCACCCCAGGAAATAAGCTGTTAGTATTCTCAGCTATGGTCACCTTTATTCACGTGAAGACATCTGAGCGGATGACCAACAAATCATTCGATGCGATGTTGGCTGCTTTCCGCAAATCTTTCCCAGATGCGTCTGAGCTTCCACACACCTACAGTAAAATGAAGAATTTCCTTCCTGCAGTTGGAATTGGATATGATATGATCCATGTTTTTAATAATAATTGTGTTTGTTCCGGAAGGATTATGCCAATTTAAGTGAATGCCCGAAATGCAAATCATCAAGATGGAAAGATGGCGATGTTGTGAAGAGGATTCCTCATAATGTTCTGAGACATTTCCAATTACACCAAGATTGCAGAGGTTTTTTCATGATGCTGAAACAAGAGAGGATGTACTATGGCATTCTAGGAACCAGGAGTACAGATATCAGAATGTAATGAGCCATCCATGTCATGGTAGTGAGTGGAAAAGCTTAAAATCATAAACACAAAAAGTTTGCTGCTGACCCGACAAAAATTAGACTTGGCTTAGCTTCAGATGGATTTAACCCATTTGGCCACCAGAGCGCCACATATAACATGTGGCCAGTGCTTGTTATCCCTTACAACATGCCTCAAAATGTCTGCACCAAAGAATCAAACTACATGATGGCCTTGCCCATCCCAGGTCCAAAAAGTCCTGGAAAGGATTTTGATTTGTTCATGGAGCCTCTTGTGGAGGAACTTCAATAGCTATGGAGGGGTGTTCTCACTCGAGACCTATATAGCAGCCCACCAGCTGATTTCTTTCTGCGTGCTGTTATAATTTGGTGCATCCATAATTATCCGGGTTTGGGCACTTTGTCAGGGCGACGACACATGGTTACAATGCATGTGTTCGCTGTGATAGGAATCCGCTGTCATACACAATACTTAGCAAGATCTGTTACATTGGACACCGCCGTTTCCTTGCCAAGGACAAGCTGCATCCTAGAAAATACCAAAGACATGTGTTCAATGCAAAGCATGAAAAACGTGATGCACCAAAGAGGCTCACCGCCGATGAGTTGCAAGTGGAATTAGAGAAGGTCAGGGATATTACACCAGGAAACCATCCTGGTAATGGTAGCGGGAAAAGGAAGCGTGGCAGGGCAGAAGAGAGATTATTGTTTACCCACTGTCGGGAAACTGATCCACAAACACCTATGGGACCGGCGGACCGAGCCCCTTTCGGTTCGGCGGGGGGCGGAGTTCGCACGAAGAGTGGATCGAGGCGAAGCACACGAGCAGTTTACCCAGCTTTGGAGCTCTCCGGAGAGATAACACTCCTACTGCTGCATGTCTGAGTGTATTGAGTTCTTGTTCGGGAGCGCTGAGTGCTACAGTACACCCTAGCTGCTAACGAGACCGAGCGTAAGTGTTTTTCTGCCTTCGAACCCCACTCTACGTTGCGCATGGTCCTCCTTTTATATGCTCAAGGGGTCACCGACAGGTGGCAACGTAGACAAGGGTAAAAATGGAAAAGGAATTGCGGTTGGTACAACTACCTGTACAGTGTATCATACCTAACCCTGATGGCAGGGGACCAAGGCATTAAATGCCCGTCTGCGTCGCCCAAATAGTGCAAAAAAGGGACCGCCAGGGACGCCACCACTTGCCACGATGGCAATCTTGTCAGTGCCGCTTGCCACCGCGCACCGCTGGCTGCACAGCCTCTTGCCACGCGCTCCTGGAAAGCCCCCAGGGCGACACGTTGGTGGATGTGCTGGAGCGCGGGTTACAGAGTGGTAGCTTGCCGCGGCAAGCGCCTTGCCGCGGTCGTTGTCTTGTCGCGTCCGGAAGCTTGTCGCTCACCGGGCCTCGCCGGGACGTGTGGCGCGTCGCGGCAAGTTCCTTGAGATGCCTTGGTTGGCCTTCCCGGCAAGCTCCTCTTGCCGGGGCCTTGTCTCCTTGGCTTGAATACTTTGTTCTTGAATGGCTCCAAAGGAAACACGGAGGACCTTGGCGGTCACCCGGCAAGCCTTGCCGCGGGGTGCTGCGACTGCCCATGCACAAGTTCGGGATACTAGGGTACCCCTACTCTAGTACACCGACAGGAGCCCCCGGGCCTGGGCCACACACGATGCCGAGCGCTGTTGGGCCAGGCCCAAAACAGGGCACGGGCACGCGCGGCCTGGGTTACGCCGTATCTTACACCGTATCCACCGCGCCCTCCTCGAACGGCACGCGTCGAATGCGGCGTCGTGGGAGAGATCGTGGGTGGTTTCTTTATTCGGAAAGACGGAACGTCCGCCCCCTCCCTCTTTATAAGCAGGGGAAACAGGGGCAGTTCGCCCATCTCGCCGGTTGCTACTCCAATCTCAAAAACCTCCGCCGCTCCCCCCTTCTTCCCGAAGCTGAAAGAGAGCAGCGCTCCGCCCCCCATCACCACCAGCACCACCAACGCCGTCGATCTCCCCCACCACCTCCGCCATGGCTCCGAAAGCCGACAAGGGGAAGGGCGCGAAGTCGACCGAGGTGCAGCGGCTCGTGGCGCTGCGAAAAGAGCGGGCAACCTTCCCCCCCAAGCTCGCCACAAGGACCCTTGTCGCACCCATTGTGGACAAGGTGAGCGGGATCAAGAGGGTTGAGGGCGATCGCGCAGATTAGGCCGCCCGTTTTCTCTTTTTCTTGTCGCTGCTGGTCATGTTATGAGAACAATCTGTTAGAGCTGTGACAAGCTATCTTGTAATATGACTCTATTTTGGGTAGCGATTGCTATGTTATTTCCCTTACTTGATTCCTTCCTTTGTATGTTTTTGCCCTACGCTTTTAGGGAACTTGTCGGCGCAGGCACCTTAGCCGCGAGAGCTGAGTGCGGGACGTCAGCAGCCTGCTGGCGGTGCCACTACTGACAAGAAACCTTGTTGCAACTAGTTGCAGCTCACTTAAGTTGTTGAGCGGACTCGAAACAAAGTAAGGGCGCAACTAGCTACGAGTTGGTTCCTCCGCGCATAGGTTTTCCATACAAAGCACGGTCGTTCGAGGAAGATAACTTAAAAATCTTAAAACTGATTGCTCAAACTTTAGCAACTTAGCTTTCTGTCGTTTGCTTCCCGGTAAGGCGAAACTTCCTCGAACGACGCTTGGTCCACATCATTATCTTCTCCTTTCCCCCCGGCAAACTTGTAGGCGAGGGAACCTTCCTTTCTTTGAGAAAGCGAAAGAAGAAAAATAAAGATATGGAGCCTTACGGCTCGTTATTGCTTACCGGGGGTAGGCGCTGCACAAAGTGTCAGATAACACATGCAAAAAAAGTAGAAAGCATGAAATTGACAAGATGTGCGGAGCGCATGAGCTTTACTTATGCACGGGTTCTGCGCCCGGCTATGTACAAAGGATTACATGCAACATCGGCAAGACTTGTGCAAAAGGTGGTTGCCGGAACAGGTTCCAGCAACCGCGCCTTACGGGTAAAACTTACGAAGATGCTCAATGTTCCAGGAGTTGTTCACCGGAATGCCATCTTCGGTCTCAAGGCGGACAGCGCCAGGCCTAGTGACTCGTTTCACCCGGTAAGGGCCTTCCCACTTCGGCGTCAACTTGTTGGAATTCTTGGCGGACTGAACACGCCGAAGAACAAGGTCGCCTTCCTTGAGGCTTCTGGCATTAACTTTGCGGCTATGGTAGCGGCACAAAGCTTGCTAGTATCGAGCAGCTCGTACAGCGGCCTGAAGACGGTCCTCCTCAAGGAGCAGCGCGTCATCTTGTCGCAGTTGATCTTGCTCAAGCTCATCATAAGCGAGCACTCGAGGTGACCCGTATACGAGTTCCGTGGGGAGAACTGCCTCTGCTCCATAGAGTAGAGCGAAAGGTGTCTGGCCAGTGGCTCAATTTGGCGTCGTCCTGATCAACCAAAGAACCATCGGCAGCTCCTCAATCTAGTTCTTCCTGCACTTGCGCAGCCTGTCGAAAGTCCTGGTCTTGAGCCCGCGCAGCACTTCAGCATTCGCCCTCTCCGCTTGACCATTGCTTCTCGGATGAGCAACAGAAGCGAAGCAGACCTTGGCGCCAAGATCTTGGACGTACTACATGAAGGTGCGGCTCGTGAATTGCGTGCCGTTGTCGGTGATGATCCTGTTAGGGATCTCGAAGCGGCAAACAATCGACCTGAAGAACTTGACTGCTGACTGTGCTGTCACCTTCCTCACTGGTTCCACTTCCGGCCACTTTGTGAACTTGTCGATTGCAACATACAAGTACTCAAAGCCCCCGACAGCTTGGGGAAAGGGGCCGAGGATGTCGAGCCCCCAGACCGAAAATGGCCAGCATAAAGGGATCGTCTGGAGAGCTTGAGCTGCCTGGTGTATCTGCTTGGAATGGAACTGGCACGCTTCACACTTGGTTACTTGTGCAGTTGCATCCTGGAGGGCTGTCGGCCAAAAGAAACCTTGCCGAAACGCTTTGCCGGCAAGTGCTCTTGCACCAATGTGGTGACCACATATGCCTCCATGTATCTCTGCCAACAGCTTTTGTCCGTCTTCCCGGTGAATACACTTCAATTTCACACTGTTGAGTCTTCTTCTTTACAGTGTGCTGTCGACAAACTGGTACATACTTGACTGCCGGGCTACTCTTTCCGCTTCTTCTTGCTCTTCGAGAAGTTCTCCTGTCTGAAGGAAACGGACAATCTGCTGTGCCCATGCTGGAGCTTGCGGCTCGACAACAAGGATTAAAGGCACATCTGCTGCTGCGGAAACATCCGCTTCTACGGCGAGAACTTGCGGCTCAGCCGGGGCTTGACGTTCCCCGGCAAGCTTGCCGGAGCAAAACTTGTCGGGAGCGTCTGCTTCAACGGAACAAACCCTAGGGCTTGCTGGAGCAGACTGCTCCTCAGCACCCTTGGTGTTGATCTTGGGGACCTTCTTGGCAGCGGCTTCGGGGAGCTCTGCCGGAAAATAGTCACCAGAAATCAACTTCCTCTTCTTGCTCTGTCCAGTTGATGGCGTTACAGACGGTTGAGTCAGTTTGAGCACAAAGATCCCTGGTTCCACAGGTAACTTAAGTGTGGCGCACTTCGACAGGCCGTCGGCAATGTCGTTCTGAGCTCTTGGAACATGTTCCATCTGTAGGCCGTCAAAGTGCTCTTCTAGCTTTCTCACTTCATCAACGTAAGCTTCCATTAACGGACTCTGATAATTCTTGTTCACTTGGCGGACGACAAGCTGTGAGTCACCCCTGACAATGAGCTTCTTGATCCCAAGGTCTGCTACGATCCTGAGACCGGCAAGCAAACCTTCATACTCTGCGGTATTGTTCGTTGCTTGCTCCTTGGGAAAGTGCATCTGGACTACGTACTTGAGGTGCTCTCCGGTGGGTGCAACAAGTAGCACGCCCGCACCGGCGCCTTGCAGCGAGAAGGCACCATCAAAGTACATCAGCCACTCTTTGCTTGCTTCCTTGACGGGGATGCTCGTTTCTGGAATTTCTTAATCTTGTGTTGGCGTCCACTCTGCTATGAACTCTGCCAATGCTCTGCTTTGGATAGTTGAAGTGCTCTCAAACTTGAGGCCAAAGCTTGACAGTTCTAGTGCCCACTCGACAATCCTGCCTGTTGCTTCTGGATTTTGCAGTATCCTCTTCAGCAGAAAACGAGTGACGACTATGATCTCATGTGCTTGGAAGTAATGGCGCAGCTTTCTCGAGGCCATGAGAAGGCCGAAAAGCAATTTCTGCACACCAGAGTACCTTGACCTAGCCCGCTGTAGAAGGGAACTGACAAAGTAAACTGGGCGCTGCACCATTCTCTTCTGCATCTCCTCACGCGCCTGCGCAGATCCATCTTTGTCGGGACCAGAGCTTGTCGGTGAAGTCCCCTGCTTGTCGCTGGGCGCATCTGCCGTGGTTGCTGGCTCATCATCCGCCTCCCTCTCCGCTACTAATGCAGCACTAACCACTTGATTGGTTGCCGCTATATACAGCATCCACTTCTCTTGTGGCATAGGTGCGACAAGTGTTGGAGTGGAGGACAGGTATCTCTTCAAGTCCTGCAGCACAACCTCCGCTTCCGGAGTCCATTTCATTGGACCTTCCTTTTTCAATATTTTGAAAAATGGCAGGGCGCACTCAGCAGACCTAGAGATAAACCTGCTGAGAGCAGCCACGCAACCGGCAAGTCTTTGTACATCCTTGACGCGCTTTGGTGCTTCAATCTGCTCAATGGCCTTGATCTTGTCGGGATTGGCTTTAATTCCCCACTAAGACATGAAGAACCCGAGAAGCTTGCCGGAGGGGACTCCAAACACACACTTCTCGGATTAAGCTTGAGGTTGATCTTGCGCAGATTTGCAAAGGTTTCGTCTAAATCTTGAATCAGAGTCGCCTTGTCCTTGCTCTTGACCACTATGTCATCCATGTAGGCTTCCACATTTCTGTGTATTTGTGGCTCAAAAGCGTCATGGACTACCCTTGCAAATGTTGAACTAGCTTTCTTTAAACCGAAAGGCATCCGTACGAAACAGTATGTGCCACATGGGGTGATGAATGCTGTCTTCTCCTCATCTTCTTCTGCTATGAAGATCTGATGGTATCCTGAGTATGCATCAAGAAATGAAAGCAAGTCACATCCGGCCGTGGAGTCAACAATCTAGTCGATGCGCGGCAAGGGAAATGGGTCTTTGGGGCAAGCTTTATTGACATCGATAAAGTCGATACAAAGCCTCCATTTCCCGTTTGCCTTGCGCACGACTACAGGATTGGACAACCACGTAGGATGGAGCACTCCTCTGACAAGGCATGCTGCTTCCAATTTCTTGATTTCTTCTGCGATGAATTCTTGGCGCTCCACTGCCTGTTTCCTGACTTTCTGCTTGACGGGCCGCGCATGAGGACAGGCGGCAAGATGGTGCTCGATTACTTTCCTGGAAACACCGGGGATGTCGGTTGCCACGCAAACACGTCGACGTTCGCCCGCAGGAAAGCAACGAGCGCGCTTTCCTATTTAGGGTCGAGAGTGGCACTGATGGTGAAGGTACCACCAGTGCCGTCCTCCTTGGCGGACACCTTCTTGGTCTCTGGTGGAGCTGCCATTGCCTTCTTACACTTGCCGGTGGAGCTCGATGGTGCGTCCTCGACGGTAGCGCAGCACTCCGAAGAGGTGCGCTTGCCGGAGTGGGCATCAGAACTCTTGCCGGACTTGGTCTTCTTCTCCCCCCCGGGAGCTTCAATGGCAAGTGACTTGCGATCTGTTGCGGCTGCTGCTTCCCGGTAGATCTTATCGGCGCAGATAAGCGCATCCTTCTTGTCGCCAGGGACAGAGATGACACTTATCGGGACTGGCATCTTCAACATGTTGTATGCATTGTGAGAGGCTGCCATGAATTTGGCGAGTGCTGGACAACCGAGTATCACATTGTAAGGCAATGGAAAGTCAGCAACGTCAAAAGTGACCCTCTTAGTCCTGAAGTTCAACTCGCTACCAAATGTCACCGACAGCGTGATCTTTCCCTTCGGCTTGCTCCTTCCCGGATTGATTCCTTGGAATGTGCCGGTCTCTTCGAGCTCGCTATCAGGGATCTGGAGTTTCTGGAGTACCGCGGAGGAGATCAGGTTCAAGACGGCCCCGCCGTCAACTAGCATCTTAGTGACCTTGAGGTTGCGGATAGTTGGTGAAACCAACATCGGCAAGCACCCGACCGCATTTATGCGATCAGGGTGGTCCTCAATATCAAAGATGATAGGCGTGCTGGACCATTTCAGAGGCTTGCATGACTCGATGGGTGGTTCTGCCGCATTGACTTCCCGCACCCACTGTTTGAGCTGGCGGTGTGAAGTATGCAGGGAAGCACCGCCGTCAACGCACAGGACCTCTGTGGCTTTCTAGAACTCTTGCTCATCGGTCTCGTCATCATCCATATCTTCATCGTCGTCGTCATCTTCATCCTTGTCGCGGCCGCGGGGAGGTCTGTCTCCTTGCTGCTGCTTGGCCTTGCCGCGGCGTCCTCCTCGGCCGGGGCGTTTCTTGCCGGCTCCTCCAGCACCTTCCTAGGCCTTCTCCTTGTCGCGTCGCTCGTATTCAGCCTTTTGCTGCTCGACAAGCTGCTCGACCTTCTTGCAGCTCTGGAGGTCATGGCCCTTGGTGCGGTGGATCTTGCAGTACTGCTTGTTGGTGCCGTCCTGCTTGTCGGCGACCGCCACAGCCTGGTAGTTGGTGCCTGCGGCAATCTCCTCGCCGGAGCTACCAGCTTTGGCTTTCTTGGCGCCACCTCCGTTGCCGGACTGCTCAACGACTAACACATCTTTGCCTTTCTTCTTCCTGTTGTTCCGCCGCCGGTTTTTCTTTGCCGGGGCAGCATCCTCACTATCAGATCCTCCTGCTTCTGTATTCTCTCCGGGGAGTTTCCTCCCTTCCTCAGCACGCGCACACTTGTCGGCCAGGGCATATAGCTCACTGACGTCTCTGATATTGCACATCGCCATCTCCTCCCGCATCTTGCGGTTTCGCACGTTCTGATGGAACGCGCTGATTACCGCGGCAGGGTGGACATCTGGGATGTTGTGCCGTACGCGGCTGAATCTCTAAATGTACTTGCGCAGGGGCTCTCCTTCCTTCTGGGCGAGTAGATGAAGATCGCTCTATTGGCCATGAGGCTTGTGGCCGCCTGTAAAGGCGCCGACAAACTGATGGCATAGGTCTGCCCAGGAAGATATGGAGTTGTCCGGCAAGTGCATGAGCCAGGATCTGACATTGGGCTTGAGCACCAGCGGGAAGTAGTTGGCAAGGATCTTGTCATCCCGCCCCCCGGCAGCTTGCACCGTGATGGTGTAGATGCTGAGGAACTCCGACGGATGCGACTTGCCGTCGTACTTCTCTGGTACATCTGGCTTGAAATTTTTCGTGCTGGGCCACTGGACTTGCCGCAGCTCACGAGTGAACGCAGGGCAACCTACCACGTACGGCAAGTCGCCTGGTTCCCCTGGGCACATGCATGTCGACAGAGGGCCCAGCGCGCTGGTCCGACTGACGCTGGGCTTCTCTTCGGCGCTCGATGCGAGTACGCGCGTCTTCTTGCTGTCGTTCGTGAAGAACTTGGCGCTGATCGCAACGAGCTTGTGGATCTGATCATGCGGTGGAGTCGCTTCGAGGTGGATCCGGCGAGTCGGCGATCTTGGCCTTCGGGGTGGAGAGTGCATGGTGGTTGCACCCCCACCGGTTTCGTCGCCATCGGCTCGTGCCTGGCAGTCCTGCCGCGGCAGCGATGTACTCGGCTGCCGCGGAGTGTTGCCGTTGGGGAAGCCGATGAGACTCTGAATGGTGGCCCTCCATTTGTCGATCTTGTCTGCCGTTGGAGGGTAATCCAGGAGCAGTTGAGCTCGCGCCAAAGCTTCTGCTGGAGTGGTGGGCGGCAGTGGCGAACGGTGCGAGGAGCGGGATATGCTCAGACTTCTAACTATGTTAGAAGGAGCAGTATCCCGTCCAGGCGACCGTGTCTCGCTCGTGCCGGCATGTTGGCGTGCATGCTGGTCTTGGGCACCCCGAGATCCACTGGCTCGATCTTGGTCCAACAAACGTATGGTACTGCGAATACCATGACGCTGTCGGTCCCGTGCCTCCTGAGATGGGCGCGGTGCATGTATGGACGTCGAGGTCTGTGCAGCCTTGTCCTTTGACCTGGCAGCACCGTGAGCTCCCTCGTCGACGCCCGTTCTTCCGCCGACGTCTACCCCACCACCCGTTTGCTCCGGTGGTGGTGGGATCGACGTGGACGGAACAGCTGCCTCCGAAGCCTTCTTCTTCGGTGGCATGTCGATGAAGAAGATGTAGATCTAGCTCGTGTGAACGCCGGATCAGGTTCACACAATCTCGACGCCCCCTACCTGGCGCGCCAAAGATGTCGGGGAAGCTGATCCATGAACACCTATGGGACCGGCGGACCGAGCCCCTATCGGTTCGGCGGGGGGCGGAGATCGCACGAAGAGCGGATCTAGGCGAAGCACACGAGCAGTTTACCCAGCTTCGGAGCTCTCCAGAGAGATAACACTCCTACTGCTGCATGTCTGAGTGTATTGAGTTCTTGTTCGGGAGCGCTGAGTGCTACAGTACACCCTAGCTGCTAAGGAGACCAAGCGTAAGTGTTTTTCTGCCTTCGAACCCCACTCTACATTGCGCATGGGCCTCCTTTTATATGCTCAAGGGGTCACCGACAGGTGGCAACGTAGACAAGGGTAAAAATGGAAAAGGAATTGCGGTTGGTACAACTACCTGTACAGTGTATCATACCTAACCCTAACGGCAGGGGACCAAGGCATTAAATGCCCGTCTGCGTCGCCCAAATAGTTCAAAAAAGGGACCGCCAGGGACGCCACCGCTAGCCACGATGGCAATCTTGTCAGCACCGCTTGCCACCGCGCACCGCTCGCTGCACAGCCTCTAGCCACGCGCGCCTGGAAAGCCCCCAGGGCAACACGTTGGTGGATGTGCTGGAGCGCGGGTACAGAGTGGTAGCTTGCCGCGGCAAGCGCCTTGCCGCGGTCGTTGTCTTGTCGCGTCCGGAAGCTTGTCGCTCACCGGGCCTCGCCGGGACGCATGGCGCGTCACGGCAAGTTCCTTGAGATGCCTTGGTTGGCCTTCCCAGCAAGCTCCTCTTGCCGGGGCCTTGTCTCCTTGGCTTGAATACTTTGTTCTTGAATGGCTCCAAAGGAAACATGGAGGACCTTGGCGGTCACCCATCAAGCCTTGCCGCGGGGTGCTGCGACTACCCGTGCACAAGTTCGGGATACTAGGGTACCCCTACTCTAGTACACCGACACCCGCAGGTCCACTTTGTGGGACTTGGAGTATTGGAAAGATTTGGATCTGCGGCATAATCTTGATGTGATGCACATCGAGAAAAATATATGTGACATCATTATCGGCACACTTCTTAATATTGAAGGTAAGTCGAAAGATACCTTAAAATCTAGGATTGATTTGACACACCTAGGTATCAGACAGGATTTGCAGGTGCAAGATGAAGGTAAACGACGGGATATGGCACCAGCTGTGTACGTCTTGGACAAGGTAAAAAGAAAAGAATTCTGCGAGGTCCTATCACGTGTGAGATTCCCACATGGATTTGCTTCCAATCCTGAAAGGAGAACAGTGCAGATGGAAACAAGGTACAAGTGTTGAAAACTCATGACTGCCAAGTCCTACTTCAAAGGGTTTTACCTGTTATCCTTAGAGGATTGGGCCACCCTGACTTATACAGAGTAGTTGCAGAGTTGGGACAATTCTCCAGGGAACTCTGTGTCGGGGAAACTGATCCACGAACACCTATGGGGCCGGCGGACCGAGCCCCTTTCGGTTCGGCGGGGGGCGGAGGTCGCACGAAGAGCGGATCGAGGCAGTGCACACGAGCAGTTTACCCAGCTTCGGAGCTCTCCGGAGAGATAACACTCCTACTGCTGCATCTAGGTGTATATTCAGTTCTTTCTCAGGAGCGACCAGCGCTGCAAAACCGAGCGTGAGAGTGTTGCTAGCTCCGAATGAGTCGAACCCTTTCTACGTTGCGCATGGGCCTCCTTTTATATGTTCAAGGGGTCACCGACAGGTGGCAATGTAGACAGAAAGGGTAAAAATGGAAAAATAGTGCGGTAGGTACAACTACCTCTACTATGGATACAGTGTATCATACCTAACCCTGACGGCAGGGGACAAGAGCATTAAATGCCCGTCTGCGTCGTCTAAACAGTGCAAGAAGAGACCGTTAGGGGCGCCACCGATCGCCATGATGGCCTTCTTGTCAGCGCCGCTTGCCACCGCGCACCGTTGGCTACACAGCCTCCCGCCACGCGTGCCTGGAAGGGTCCCAGGTTGACACATTGGTGGATGTGCTGGAGCCTAGGCGCGGAGTGGCCGCTTGCCGCGGCAAGTGCCTTGCCACGGCTGTCGTCTCGTCGGGTCCGGGAGCTTGTCGCTCACCGAGCCTTGCCGGGGGGGCGTGGTGCGTCACGGCAAGCTTTCTTGTGATGCCTTGGCTGGCCTTCCCGGCAAGCTCCTCTTGCCGGGGCCTTGTCTTCCTAACTTGAATACTTTGTTCTTGAACGGTTTCCCGGCAAGCTCCTCTTGCCGGGATCTTGTTTCTTAAGGAGCCTTGGAGGATCTTGGCGGTGACCCGACGAGCCCTGCCGCGGGGTGCTACAACTGCCCGTGCACAAGTTCGGGATACTAGGGTACCCCTACTCTAGTACACCGACAGGAGCCCTCGGGCCTGGGCCACACACGGTGCCGAGCGTTGTTGGGCCAGGCCCAAAACAGGGCACGGGCACACGCGGCCTGGGTCGTGCCGTTTCCTACTCCGCATCCGCCGCGCCCCCCCCGAATGGCACGCGTTGATTGCGGCGTCGTGGGAGAGATCGTGGGTGAATTCTTTATTCGAAAAAGCGTAACGTCCGCCTCCCCCCTCTTTATAAGCAGAGGAAATAGAGGCCGTTGCTCACTTCGCCGATTACTACTCCCAAATCTCCGCCGCTCTCCCCCTTTCTCCAAGGTCGAAAGAGAGCAACGCTCCGCCCTCTCCCCACCACAGTCGTCGCCACCAACACCGTCGATCTCCTACACCACCTTCGCCATGGCTCCGAAGGCCGGGAAGGTCGCGAAGTCGGCCAAGGCGCTGCGGCTCGAGGCGCTGCGGAAGAAGAGGGCCACTTTCCCTGCCGAGCTCGATGCGGAGGGGCTGAGGCAGTGGTTCTACCTGTTCTGGTCGACGGAGACACATGCGCATCCGTGCACGAGGGTACTCTCCGCTGCTGCTTCGAGATAGGCTCCATACGGGTATCCCTTCTTCCCGCTGTTCTTCTATTGTGGTCTCTGTCCGCCCTTCTCGGAATTCTTCTGCGACATCATGAACACCTACGGGCTTCATCTCCTTGATTTCACCCCCAACGCCGTCTTGACCATGTCGGTTTTCGCCCATCTTTGCGAAAACTTTGTCGGAGTCCACCCAAACGTAGCCCTTTTCCGCCATTACTTCATGCCCCGGGTTGAGAGAGGAGAGCCACTTTCTGGGGGGATCGCCTGGATCTCGAGGGCTGGCAAGAAGGAGGCGTATCTGGAAGGGGAGCTCCGCAGCAAGTGGGAGGAGTGGAGAGCTGAGTGGTGCTGGATCATGGAGGAGGACCCGCAGCCATTCACCGCCCTGCGCCAAGTCCTAGTGGTTCGCGGCAATGATTGGAGCAGCCTGGCCCCGGAGGATGCGAGGCTGAAGATCGCCACCACCAGAATCTTGCGTCTTAGGCTTGCTGGGCTGACTGTGGGTGCCGTAGGCGCAGACTTTCTCCGCCGCCGCATCGCCCCCCTGCAAGATAGGAGGAGACCTGCTTGGGAGTTTGGCGGGCCGGCAGATATCATGAGGCTGCGCCCGGGCCTCAATTTCAACTTCACCGTGCTGGAGCTGGATGCGATGCTCAAGGAGCTGTTCATGCATGACCCCAACATCCAGAATGGTTTAGGTTGCCGGCGGGGGTTGTTCCGCTGTGCAACAATTCTTCCCTCGACCGCATCCGCGCGATGATGCCGCTGTGCGACTCACACGGTCTTGTCCCGACGTGGCAAGAGCCGGTGGACGACGTCGTGCATCAATTCTTCGACGGGATGGTGGAGGTTGCGGTCTGCGCCGACGAGCAAAGGAGCCTCACCCGCGACACCACAGACGAGGAGTTGCGACGCATCGCCACCAGTGCGGAAGAGGCGGCGGCAGCCGCTGCCGCGGGTGAGTTCGGGTTCACAGTGGAAGAGGCAGAGGCAGAGGCGGCGGCAAGCATTGCCGAGCGCGAGTGGATCGACAGCAAGGAAGCACTTGCCGCGCCGGAGGTCGAGTCGAGCGAGCCTGCTGAGGGTGAGCCTGCCGAGGGCGCGAGCGGCCCGCCATCTCCAGGCCACTTGCCGCAGGCGGAGCCCACAACGCAGCCCCCAGCTCAACCAAGAAGGCGCCTTCGCAGGGGCGGGGACGCAGCGGGGCGGCAAAGGAGTCAGCAGCCGACGCGCCGCACGACGCGCTCCACCGCGACAAGCGATGTTGCCGCGGGAGCGCCTCGTACCATTGTGGCAACTGGAGCAGGACCTTCCCGCGCAACCGCCACTATGCCCGCCAAGCAGACAAGGGATCTTACTCCTCCGCCTCGTCGCGCCGCAGGTGGGCCAGACTTCGACCTCTCCGCACTCAGCTCCGACGAGGAGGAAGAAGAGTAAGATTTTTTTTCTGCTTGACTTGTGGTTCTTCAGTTTTGTAGCTTTATCTTGTATTTGACTTGCTTCGATCTGAACCTGTTCCTTTTCAGGACGCTGGCTCAAAGAGCGGCGAAGAGGGCCAAAGTACCGGTGGTTATCATTGAGGACGAGCCCACCGAAGCAATAGGGGGAGCGCCCGAGACCACCTTGCCGGACCCGGCAACCACTCCGCGAAGCAGCCCCCAGCGCAGCCCCTAGCGTAAGTGCATGATTCACTTTCTGCATTTTGGGCGCACACGGGTGCTCTTTTCTTTGCTGAAATCTGATCATTGATTTGCTTGTGTAGGAGCAGAACAGCTTCATCCAGAGGGCTCGAAAACTGCCTCCGACGTGCCTTCCGCTTCCACCACACCGCCAAGAGATGATTCCCCGGCAAGGGAGCGTTCCCCGGCAAGGGAGGAGTCTCCGGCAAGGGGCAGCACCAGCGAGCCTCCGGTGGTGGAGCCCATGGTCATGGATCCCAGCGCAGGTACTCCCTTGCTTGGAATTTCCCTTGTATTCTTCTGATCTTTCTTTTTGGATCTTGACTTCTTCTCCTTCTCCGTTCGCCAGATCCACCTTCCACAGAGCCAATGGAGACCGAGGCGGGCGGCGAGGAGAATGAGCGCGGCGATACTGACGATGCCGCCGAAGAAGAAGCTAGTGCTGATGACCCCGCCGGCGAGGAGGCCGCCAAGGCTGCTGGCGCGGGAGCTGGTGAAGGGTCCGACGGTCGTACTGACGGCCCTGAGGCCGCAGGAGCGCCAGGCGCTGCACCGACCGCCGATCCCTCCGCCGTCGCCGCAGCGCCAGGCTCCGAGGAGCCCCAGCCCGGCGCCTATCTAAAGGCCAGCGAGGGTGTCTTCATCAAGCTCCCCTGGGCGTCGAGCTCCAGGGCACCTGTTGAAGGAGAAGCTTTCGACGGGGAGGTGCTCGCCTCCGCTGGGCTATCACTGGTTGACGCGCCAAGCAGCAGCAGTGGCGAGTCTGAGGAAGAGCGGCTACTCCGGAAGCTAGTGTCGCTATACCGCTCCCGCCAAGCCAAGGTGGAGTCCCGGGAAGCGCTTGTCGCGCAGGCGGGAGCGGACATTGAGAAGCGTGCGGAGGAGCTCCGGGAGCGCAACCAGGAGTCCCTCCGGGCCATCGCAGAGGAGCGCGTGCAGCTTGTCCAGGCCCGGATGGCGTTTATCCTTGAGAAGGCCGAGGCCGAAGAGCAGCAGCGGCTTGCCGCCGAGGAGTTTTCTGTGCGGGAAGGGGAGCTGACTCAGAGGAAAGTGAACCTCGAGAGCCAGGAGGAGGATCTTGCCGCGCGTGAGCAGGCACTTGGCGGGGCGCTCAATGAAGCAAAGGACGCGGCCGCAGCTGCCGAGGCCGCCAAGGAGGGATTGGAGGCAAAGGTGGCACAACTAGAGGCCAATCTGAAAGCAAGCGGCGAGGAGCTTGCCGCGCTCAAGCTCGAGCGCGAGAAGGACGCCCTTGCCCACGGTGAGCTGCAGGGTCAACTCGCCGAGAAGGGCAAGGAGCTGAGCGCCGCCAAGAATTCCAACGCCGATCTAGAGCTGAAGCTGGCCACCCTGACGGAGACGCTGGACGGCGCCAAAAAGCGGGAGGCGGATTTGAAGGAGGAGGTCAAGGGCAACGAAGCATTGCTGGCGAGGGCCGCCGAGACCCAGAACACCTTCAAGGATACTGTGGAGCTCTGGATGGAGGGCCTCGTGAACATCGCTGCTGTCATTGACGGGGAGCTGGCGCTGCTGGGGGTGGAGGACTTTGGGTACTCCTCTGGTGAGAATCTCGGCTCACCATATTCTTCAAAGGCGTGGCAACAGCCCTTCAGCGGCTCCGAGAGAGGATCCCGAAGCAGCTGGCCGACGAGTCGCGCACGATCTGCGCCGAGTCCTGGAGAAGGTGTTGGTAAAGGTGGCCTTCCGCAACCCAGGCCTCAACTTCGCCAACGTCCTCAAGAAGCTGCCGGCAGATGCTGATCTTGACGCGCTCAAAGCCCTTGTCGCACCCATTGTGGACAAGGTGAATGAAGTCAAGAGGGCCGATGGTGGCCGCGTAGATTAGGCCACCCGTTTTCTTCTTTGCTCGCCGCTGATATTCATGTCATGAGAACATTTCATTAGAGCTGCGACAAGTTATTTTTGTAATATAACTCTATCTTAGGTAATGAATGCCATGTTACTTCCTTTACTTGACTCTTGGCTTTGTATGTTTCTGCCCTATGCTTTTTAGGAAAACTTGCCGGCGCAGGCACCCTTGCCACGAGCGCTGAGTTTGGAACTTCAGCAGCCTGCTGGCGGTGTCGCTACCGACAAGTAACCTTGTCGCAACTAGTCGCAGCTCACTTAAGTTGTTGAGCGGACTCAAAACAAAGTAAGGGCGCAACTAGCTGCGAGTTGGTTCCTTCGCGCATTGGTTTTCCATACAAAGCACGGTCGTTCAAGGAAAATAACTTAAAAATTGATTACTCAAACTTTGGCAACTTAGCTTTTCTGTCATTTGCTTCCTGGCAAGGCAAAACTTTCTTGAACGGCCCGGTCCACACCATTATATTCTCCTTCCCCCCCGGTAAACCTTGTGTGCGAGGGATCCTTTTCCTTCTTGAGAAAAAGAGAGAAGAGAAAATAATGATATGGAGCCTTACGGCTTGTTATCGCTTACCGGAGGTAGGTGCTGCACAAAATGTCAGATAACATATGCAAAAAGGAGTACAACATGAAATTGGCAAGATGTGCGGAGCACATGAGCTTTATTTATGCACGGGGTCTGCGCCCGGCTTTGTACAAAGGATTACATGCAACAGCGGCAAGACTTGTACAAAAGGTGGTTGCCGGAAAAGCTCCCGGCAACCGCGCCCTATGGGTAAAACTTACGAAGATGTTCAATGTTCTAGGAGTTGCACACCGGAATGCCATCTTCGGTCTCAAGGCGGACAGCGCCGGGCCTAGTGACTCGTTTCACCCGATAAGGGCCTTCCCACTTCGGCGTCAACTTGTTGGAATTCTTGGTGGACTGAATGCGCCGAAGAACAAGGTCGCCTTCCTCGAAACTTCGGGCCTTAACTTTGCGGCTATGGTAGCGACGCAAAGCTTGCTGGTAGCGAGCGGCTCTCACAGCAGCCTGAAGACGGTCTTCCTCAAGGAGCAGCGCGTCGTCTTGTCGCAGCTACTCTTGCTCGAGCTCGTCATAAGCGAGCACTCGAGGTGACCCGTAAACGAGTTCCGTGGGGAGAACTGCCTCTGCTCCATAGACTAGAGCGAAAGGTGTCTGGCCAGTGGCTCGATTTGGCGTCGTTCTGATCGACCAAAGAACCACCGGCAGCTCCTCGATCCAGTTGCTTCCGCACTTGCGCAACCTATCGAAAGTTCTAGTCTTGAGTCCTCGCAGCACTTCAGCATTTACCCTCTCCACTTGACCGTTGCTTCTGGGGTGAGCGACAGAAGTGAAGCAGACCTTCGCGCCAAGATCTTGGACATACTGCATGAAGGTGCGGCTCGTGAATTGCGTGCCATTGTCGGTGATGATCCTGTTAGGGACCCCGAAACGGCAAACAATTGACCTGAAGAACTTGACTGCTGATTGTGCTGTCACCTTCCTCACTGGCTCCACTTCCGGCCACTTTGTGAACTTGTCGATGGCGACGTACAAGAACTCAAAGCCCCCGACAGCTCAAGGAAAGGGGCCGAGGATGTCGAGCCCCCAGACCGAAAATGGCCAGGATAAAGGGATCGTCTGGAGAGCTTGAGCTGGCTGGTGTATCTGCTTGGAATGGAACTGGCACGCTTCACACTTGGTTACTTGTGCAGTTGCATCCTGGAGGGCTGTCGGCCAGAAGAAACCTTGCCGGAATGCTTTGCCGGCAAGTGCTCTTGCGCCAATGTGGTGACCACATATGCCTCCATGTATCTCTGCCAACAACTGCTGTCCATCTTCCCGGCGAATACACTTCAATTTCACGCCGTTGAGTCTTATTCTGTAGAGTGTGTTGTCAACAAACTTGTACATACTTGACTGCCGGGCTACTCTTTCAGCTTCTTCTTGTTCTTCGGGAAGCTCTCCTGTCTGAAGGAAACGGACAAGCTGTTGTGCCCATGCTGGAGCTTGCGGCTCGACAACAAGGACTAAAGGCATATTTGCTGCTGCGGGAACATCCGCTTCTACGGCAAGAACCTGCGGCTCAGCCGGAGCGTGATGCTCCCCGGCAAGCTTGCCGGAGCAAAACTTTTCGGGAGCGTCTGCTTCAACGGAACAAACCATAAGGCTTGCCGGAGGAGACTGCTCCTCAGCACTCTTGGCGTTGATCCTGGGGACCTTTTTGGCGGCGTCTTCGGGAAGCTCTGCCGGAAAGTAGTCACCAGAAACCAACTTTCTCTTCTTGTTCTGTCCAGTTGATGGTGTCACGGATGGTTGAGTCAGCTTGAGCACAAAGATCCCTGGCTCCATAGGTAACTTTAGTGCGGCGCACTTTGACAGGCCATCTGCAACATCGTTTTGAGCTCGTGGAACGTGCTCCATTTGTAGGCCGTCAAAGTGTTCTTCTAGCTTCCTCACTTCATCGACATAGGCTTCCATCAACGGACTCTGGTAGCTCTTGTTCACTTGGCGGACGACAAGCTGTGAGTCACTCCTGACAATGAGCTTCTTGATCCTAAGGTCTGCTGCGATTCTGAGGCCGGCAAGCAAACCCTCATACTCTGCAGTATTGTTTGTTGCTTGCTCCTTGGGAAAATGCATCTGGACTATGTACTTGAGGTGCTCTCCGGCGGGTGCTACAAGCAGCACGCCAGCACCGGCGCCTTGCAGCGAGAAGGCACCATCAAAGTACATCAGCCACTCTTTGCTTGCCTCCTTGACGGGGACGCTCCTTTCTGGAATTTCTTCATCTGGTGTTGGCGTCCATTCTGCTATGAACTCTGCCAACGCTCTGCTTTGGATAGTTGAAGTGCTCTCAAACTTGAGGCCAAAGCTTGACAGTTCCAGTGCCCACTCGACGATCCTGCCTGTTGCTTCTGGATTCTGCAATATCCTCTTTAGTAGAAAGCGAGTGACAACTGTGATCTCGTGTGCCTGGAAGTAATGGCGCAGCTTTCTCGAGGCCATGAGAAGGCCGAAAAGCAACTTCTGCACACCAGAATACCTTGACCTAGCCCCCTGCAGAAGGGAACTGACAAAGTAAACTGGGCGCTGCACCATATTCTTCTGCACCTCCTTGTGTGTCTGCACAGATCTATCCTTGTCGGGACCAGGGCTTGTCGGCGAAGCCCCCTGCTTGTCGCTGGTTTCACTTGCCACGGTTGCTGGCTCATCGTCCGCCTCCCTCTCCGCTACTAACGCAACACTAACCACTTGATTGGTTGCTGCTAGATACAGCAGCAACTTCTCTTGTGGCCTAGGTGCGACAAGTATTGGAGTGGAGGACAGGTACCTCTTAAAGTCCTGCAGCGCAGCCTCCGCTTCCGGAGTCCATTTCATTGGACCTTCCTTTTTCAATATTTTGAAAAACGGCAGGGCGCGCTCACCAGACTTAGAGATAAACCTGCTGAGAGCAGCCACGCAACCGGCAAGCCTTCGTACATTTTTGATGCGCTTTGGTGCTTTAATCTGCTCGATGGCCTTGATCTTGTCGGCATTGGCTTCAATTCCCCGCTGAGACACAAAGAGCCCGAGAAGTTTGCCGGAAGGGACTCCAAACACGCACATCTCGGGGTTGAGCTTGAGGTTGGTCTTGCGCAGATTTGCAAAGGTTTCATCTAAATCTTGAATCAGAGTCGCCTTGTCCTTGCTCTTTACCACTATATCATCCATGTAGGCTTCCACATTTCTGTGTATCTGTGGCTCAAAAGCGACATGGACTACTGTTGCAAATGTGGAACCAGCATTCTTTAACCCAAAGGGCATCCGTACGAAACAGTATGTGCCACATGGGGTGATGAATGCGGTTTTCTCCTCATCTTCTTCTGCCATGAAGATCTGATGGTATCCTGAGTATGCATCAAGAAATGAAAGCAAATCACATCCGACTGTGGAGTCAACAATCTAGTCTATGCGCGGCAAGGGAAAGGGGTCTTTAGGACAAGCTTTATTGACATCAGTGAAGTCTATACAAAGCCTCCATTTCCCGTTGGCCTTGCGCACAACTACAGGATTGGCCAGCCATGTGGGATGGAGCACTCCTCTGACAAGGCCTGCTGCTTCCAGCTTCTTGATTTCTTCTGCAATGAACTCTTGGCGCTCCATTGCTTGCTTCCTAATCTTCTGCTTGACGGGCCGCGCATGAGGACAAACGGCTAGGTGGTGCTCAATCACTTTCCTGGGAACACCGGGGATATCAGACGGTTTCCACGCAAACACGTCGACATTCGCCTGCAGGAAAGCAATGAGTGCGCTTTCCTATTTTGGGTCGAGGGTGGCACTGATGGTGAAGGTACCACCGGTGCCGTCCTCCTTGGCGGACACCTTCTTGGTCTCAGGTGGAGCTGCCATCGTCTTCTTGTACTTGCCGGTGGAGCTCGATGGTGCGTCCTCGACGGTAGCGCAGCACTCCGAAGAGGTGCGCTTGCCGGAGTGGGCATCAGAGCTCTTGCTGGACTTGGTCTTCTTCTTCCCCCCGGGAGCTTCAGCGGCAAGTGACTTGTGATCAGCTGCGGCTGCTGCTTCCCGGTAAATCTTGTCGGCGCAGATAAGGGCATCCTTCTTGTCGCCAGGGACAGAGATGACACTTATCGGGCCTGGCATCTTGAGCATGTTGTATGCATAGTGAGAGGCCGCCATGAACTTGGCGAGTGCTGGTCGGCCAAGGATCCCATTGTAGGGCAATGGAAAGTCAGCAACGTCAAAAGTGACCCTCTCAGTTCTGAAGTTCAGCTCGCTGCCAAATGTCACCGGCAGTGTGATTTTTCCCTTCGGCTTACTCCTTCCCGGGTTGATTCCTTGGAATGTGCCGGTTTCTTCGAGCTCGCTGTCAGGGATCTGGAGTTTCTGGAGCACCGCCGAGGAGATCAGGTTCAAGCCGGCCCCGCCGTCAACTAGCATCTTTGTGACTTTGAGGTTGCGGATAGTTGGTGAAACCAACATCGGCAAGCATCCGACCGCAGTTATGCGATCAGGATGGTCCTCAATATCAAAGACGATAGGCGTGCTGGACCACTTCAGAGGCTTGCGTGACTCTACGGATGGTTCCGCTGCATTAACTTCCCGCATCCACTGCTTAAGCTGGCGGTGCGAAGTATGCAGGGAAGCACCACCGTCAACACAGAGGACCTCTGTGGCTTTCTGAAATTCCTGCTCATCGGCCTCATCATCATCCACATCTTCGTCGTCATCGTCGTCTTCGTCCTTGTCGCGACCGCGGGGAGCTCTGTCTCCTTGCCGCTGCTTGGCCTTGCCGCGGCGTCCCCCCCGGCCGGGGCATTTCTTGCTGGCTCCTCCAGCACCTTCCTGGGCCTTCTCCTTGTCGCGCCGCTCGTACTCAGCTTTCTGCTATTCAACAAGCTGCTCAACCTTCTTACACCTTTGGAGGTCATGACCCTTGGTATGGTGGATCTTGCAATATTGCTTGCCGGAGCTGTCCTGCTTGTCGGCGGCAGCCACAGCCTGGGCCTCCTTGCCGGAGTTACTAGCGTCGGCTTTCTTGGCGCCACCTCCGTCGCTGGACTGCTCGACAGCTAGCACTTCTTTGCCCCTCTTCCTTCTATTGTTCCGTCGCCGACCTTTCTTTGCCGGGGCGGTATCCTCACTGTCAGACCCTCCTGCTCCTTTATTCTCTCCGGGGAGCCTCCTCCCCTCTTCAGCACGTGCACACTTGTCGTCCAGGGCATAAAGCTCGCTGATGTCTTTGATCTTGCACATCGCCATCTCCTTCCTCATCCCGCGGTTTCGCACATTCTGATGGAACACACTAATGACCGCGGCAGGGTGGACGTCTGGGATGTTGTGCTGTACACGGCTGAATCTCTGAATGAACTTGCACAGGGACTCTCCTTCCTTCTGGGCGAGCAGATGAAGGTCGCTCTCTTGGTCATGTGGCTTGTGGCCGCCGGTAAAGGCGCCAACAAACTGATGGCATAGATCTGCCCAAGAGGAGATGGAGTTGTCCGGCAAGTGCATGAGCCAGGATCTGACGTTAGGCTTGAGCACCAGCGGGAAATAGTTGGCAAGGATCTTGTCATCTCGTCCCCCAGCAGCCTGCACCGCAATGGTGTAGATGCTGAGGAACTCCGACGGATGCGACTTGCCGTAGTACTTTTCCGGTACGTCGGGTTTGAAGTTTTTCTTGCTGGTCCACTGGACTTGCCGCAGCTCACGGGTGAATGCAGGGCAACCTACCGCGTACGGCAAGTCGCCTGGTTCCCCTGGCGCATGCATGTCGACAGAGGGCCCAGCGCGCTGGTCAGATTTACATCGCGCTTCTCTTCAGCGCTCGATGCGGGTACGAGCGTCCTCTTGTTGCCGTTCGTGGAGAACTTGGCGCTGATCTCGGCGAGCTCGTGGATCCGATGACGCGGTGGAACCGCTGTCGGGGTGGATCCGGCGAGTCGGCGATCTTGGCCTTCGTGGAGGGGAGTGCATGGAAGTTGCACCCCCATCGATCTTGCCACCATCGGCTCGCGTCCGACAGTCTTGCCGCGGCAGCGAGGTGCTTGGTTGCCGCGCGGTGTTGCCGTTGGCGAAGCCGATGAGACTCTGGATAGTGGCCCTCCACTCGTTGGTCTTGTCCGCCGTCGGAGGGTAATCTAGAAGCAGTTGAGCTCGCGCCAAGGCTTCCGCTGGAGTGGTTGGCGGTAGAGGCGAACGGTGCAAGGAACGGGACATGCTCGGACTCCTAACTACGTTAGAAGGAGCAGTATCCCGTCCAGGCGACCATACCTCGCTCGGGCCAGCATGTCGGCGTGCATGCTGGTCTTGGACGCCACGAGAACCACCTGCTTGATCTTGATCCAACGGACGTATGGCGCTGCGAACGCCGTGATGTTGCTGGTCCCACGCCTCCTGTGATGGGCGCGGTGCGCGTACGGACGCCGAGGTCTGCGCGGCCTTGTCCTTGGACTTGGCAGCGCTGTGAGCACCCTCGTCGACGCCCGTTCTTCCGCTGGCGTCCGCTCCACCGCCCGTTTGCTCCGGTGGCGGTGGAAACGACGCGGACGGAACAGCTGCCTCCGAAGCCTTTTTCTTCGACGGCATGTCGATGAAGTCGATGAAGATTTAGCTCGCGTGCACACCGGATCGGGTTCACACAATCTCGACGCCCCCTACCTGGCGTGCCAAAGATGTCGGGGAAACTGATCCATGAACACCTATGGGGCCGGCGGACCGAGCCCCTTTCGGTTCGGCGGGGGGCGGAGGTCACACGAAGAGCGGACCGAGGCAGTGCACACGAGCAGTTTACCCAGCTTCGGAGCTCTCCAGAGAGATAACACTCCTACTGCTGCATCTAGGTGTATATTCAGTTCTTGCTCAGGAGCGACCAGCGCTGCCAAACCGAGCGTGAGAGTGTTGCTAGCTTCGAATGAGTCGAACCCTTTCTACGTTGTGCATGGGCCTCCTTTTATATGTTCAAGGGGTCACCAACAGGTGGCAATGTAGACAGAAAGGTTAAAAATGGAAAAATAGTGCGGTAGGTACAACTACCTCTACTGTGGATACAGTGTATCATACCTAACCCTGACGGCAGGGGACAAGAGCATTGAATGCCCGTCTGCATCGTCTAAACAGTGCAAGAAGAGACTGTTAGGGGCGCCACCGATCGCCACGATGGCCTTCTTGTCAGCGCCGCTTGCCACCGCGCACCGCTGGCTGCACAGCCTCCCGCCACGCGTGCCTGGAAGGGTCCCAGGGCGACACGTTGGTGGATGTGCTGGAGCCTGGGCGCGGAGTGGCCGCTTGCCGCGGCAAGTGCCTTGCCACGGCTGTCATCTCGTCGGGTCCGGGAGCTTGTCGCTCACCGAGCCTTGCCGGGGCGCGTGGTGCGTCGCGGCAAGCTTTCTTGTGATGCCTTGGCTGGCCTTCCCGACAAGCTCCTCTTGCCGGGGCCTTGTCTTCCTAACTTGAATACTTTGTTCTTGAACGGTTTCCCGGCAAGCTCCTCTTGCCGGGATCTTGTTTCTTAAGGAGCCTTGGAGGATCTTGGCGGTGACCCGGCGAGCCCTGCCGCGAGGTGATACAACTGCCCGTGCACAAGTTCGGGATACTAGGGTACCCCTACTCTAGTACACCGACACTCTGCAATAGAAATATTAGGATAGATGCTTTGGAGCGTCTTAGAGATAAGATACCAACTATCCTATGTGACCTTGAGAAGATATATCCTCCAGCCTTCTTTGATGTGATGGTGCATTTGGCTGTTCATCTACCTGATGAGGCACTACTTAGAGGTCCAGTACAGTATGGCTAGATGTACCTATTGAAAGGAGGCTAGGCACTTTCAAGGGCTATGTTAGGAACAGAGCTAGACCCGAGAGTTCCATTGCAGATGCCTATATTGCTACAGAAGCGTTGACATTCTGATCAAAATACACTGCAGCAGCTGATCAGCTTAGCAAAGAGGTGGGTGAAGACAATCCCGGGCTGAATGTTTTCGATTATTCTGTTTGAGTTACAGGGAAGAGTAGACAAGAGGACAAACCTAAAGATTAGGACAAACTGGTTTGGTATGTGTTGAATAACTATCCTGAGGTACTACCTTATATCAAGTAAGTGCTAAGTACTGCAGCTTATACATCGTAATCTACTAAACTTGCAGCACATTCTTATATATTTAGATGTTTGACGCGATCACTATCTTGTGCAGCATCTACAAAAAGGAGTTATTGCCGCAAAATCCAAGAAACATTGACAAACTGGTTGTGGCAGGATTTGCTTAATGGTTCAAGAGTCATGTAAGCTTTTTAATTGCATTGTCAGTTTTTTAATATATTGAGTACATAAGATGATCAGCTTGTCTATTTTCTAACCATAGGTTCAGAAGATGCAGGAGGATGGTCACGCAGTCGATGATGCCCTTTACTCACTAGCAATGGGTCCTGATACTCGGGTAAGACATTATGAATCTTGCAATGTTGGAGATGTGCACTCCAACACCCTTGTACGAGACAAAGGTAGGAAGACACAAAACAGTGCCATCATGAGCACGGATACGTATGACAAAGAGATAACTAAAATGTATGCTAACATAACAGACATTGTTTAGTTGCAATATATCTCCAGTTTCGAGGATCATTGGTGTGTGGTTCTCTTGTTCTGTCGTTGGTATAACCTGTTTTCCAGGATCACAAAACCCAGAGCTGATGATTACTTCAAATACATCAATGTCAACGCGACGTACCAGACCAACGAGCCTTTTATTTTGCCAAATCAAGAAACACAGATATTTTTCTTGGAAGACACATTTGCACGTAGTGATGATTGGAGAGTATTGCAAAGGTTTGAGCAGAGGAATTCGTTTAATGAAGTTGCACAACAATATGATGCTTACACTGCTCCTGATGTACAAGATAACACAGATGTTCCTAATATCTTTGAGAACCATCACGTCAATTACGCCGGCAAAAAGATTGCCTGTCGTGCTGTGGACATACAAGAGTTGATCAAGAAGAAGCCAACGTTTGAGGACGTTGAGGACGAAGAAGAAGATGACACCGTGGGGAATTATGATTCAGACTGATACACATGGCGAAGATGTTGACGCTGCCGCTGCAGATGATGATTACATTGCTTTTGTCGTATTTGCCTGTCAGAAGACGTTTTTATCCACTATGTGAAATTGTGTTTGCTATGACAACTAAAACCTGATGAACATGTTGTTTAGTATTTTTCTATGAGAAAATCACTTGTTATGTATGCCGATTTGCATTTGGTGATTGTATGACAACTAAAACATGATGACATTGTTGTTTATTTGTACTCATATTTGGCTGTGAAACTTGAATTTGATGACATAGTTTGTTTGTTGGACTGCAATTTGCTCGACGTCTTCGAATGAGAACAAAGCTGACCCGACAGGGCCTCTGCTAATTTATTTATTTATTACCAAAAGGGCCTCTGCTGCTTATTTATTTATGAGCAAAAGGGGATACCCCCTGATTTCGGTTAATAGAAATCATTAGATGTTCACAACACTACGCCCAGCCTCCTACACATGTTTCATTCATTACTAGTTTCAGCAAAGTGCTCATGTCATAGCCACTGAATACATCACTTGCTACATACACTGCAAATAAAGAGACAATCATCCTACAGAGCACATCGATTTTGCCCATTATCTTCACAAGCTCTTTCATCTCCCCATTGCTGTCAAGGCAGTTCAGCAGTTGTTGCTTGGCCATGCTCAGAGGAACTGCATCTTTAACCATCTGCTCTGCATCTTCCTCTTCTTCCGTTCCTTCAGTTACTTGTCCAACACCCCTACCTGTTGGTATTGGGATTCCTTGGCTCACCAAATGATCAGCATAGTTACATTCCCCCACATCAGCAACTTCCCAGAAATACAAATCACAAGAATCCTCCCTTTTCTGCACGAATCAAATTGGAAGATCATCAACCAACTATTAAAAAAATCAGCAATTGAAAGCAGCAGAACAACACTTAAACATATTATTACCCCATTGAGGGAGTCCTGGACTAGGGGGTGTCCGGATAGCCGGACTATCATCATCGGCTGGACTCCAAGACTATGAAGATACAAGATTGAAGACTTCGTCCCGGGTCCGGATGGGACTTTCCTTGGCGTGGAAGGCAAGCTTGGCGATACGGATATGTAGATCTCCTACCATTGTAACCGACTCTGTGTAACCCTAGCCCTCTCCGGTGTCTATATAAACCGGAGGGTTTAGTCCATAGGACGAACAACCATTACAACAATCATACCATAGGCTAGCTTCTAGGGTTTAGCCTCCTTGATCTCGTGGTAGATCCACTCTTGTACTACCCATATCATCAATATCAATCAAGCATGAGTAGGTTTTTACCTCCATCGAGAAGGCCCGAACCTGGGTAAAAACATCGTGTCCCTTGTCTCCTGTTACCATCCGCCTAGACGCACAGTTCGGGACCCCCTACCCGAGATCCGCCGGTTTTGACACCGACATTGGTGCTTTCATTGAGAGTTCCTCTGTGTCGTCACCGATAGGCTTGATGGCTTCTTCAATCAACAACAACGCAGTCTAGGGTGAGACTTTTCTCCCCGGACAGATCTTCGTGTTCGGCGGCTTTGCACTGCGGGCCAATTCGCTTGGCCATCTGGAGCAGATCGAAAGCTACGCCCCTGGCCGTCAGGTCAGGTTTGGAAGCCTAAACTTCACGGCTGACATCCACGGAGACTTGATCTTCGATGGATTCGAGCCACAACCAAGCGCGCTGCACTGTCACGGTGGGCATGATTTAGCTCTGCTACCGGATAGTTCCCTGGAGGCCGCACACGAGTCCGCTCTGACCCATAGTTTGAAGCCGACCGTGCAGATCGAGGACAGGTGGCTAGACACCGCCTCGGGGCCTGCAATCTCTATGGCGATGGAGCCGAATACTGATCTTGTCCCTTGCAAAGCTCGTGACTCCGAGGTGCCGGACTCCTTGCCGGACTCTGAACCTCCTGCGCCCCTGCCAATCGAATCCGATTGGGCGCCGATCATGGAGTTCACCGCTGTGGACATCTTTCAGCACTCACCCTTTGGCGACATCCTGAATTCGCTAAAGTATCTCTCGTTATCAGGAGAGCCCTGGCCGGACTGCGGTCAGGATTGTTGGGATGCGGACGACGAAGAAATTCAAAACCCTCCCACCACCCACTTTGTAGCCACTGTCGACGACCTAACCGACATGCTAGACTACGACTCCGAAGACATCGACGGTATGGACGACGATGCCGGAGACGATCAAGAACCAGCACCTACGGGGCACTGGAAGACCACCTCGTCATACGACATATACATGGTGGACATCCCAAAGGACGGGGACGGCGAAGAAGCAGCGGAGGCAGATTCCTCTAAGAAACAGCCCAAGCGCCGACTTCAGCGGCGCCGCTCTAAATCCCGCCACAGCAAGAATGGAGATTCTGGCGCCGGAGATAATAACACCCCAGAGAGTGCCGAAGACAACCCCCTCCAGCAAGATTCAGCACAGGAGGACGGAGAAGCCAGCCCTCAAGAGAGGGCGGCAGACGAGGAGATAGAGGATGACAATTACATGCCTCCCTCCGGAGACGAGGCAAGCCTCAACGATGACGAATTCGTCGTGCCCGAGGATCCCGTCGAACAAGAGCGTTTTAAATGCAGGCTAATGGCCACGGCAAACAGCCTAAAGAAAAACCAGCAACAGCTTCGAGCTGATCAAGACCTGCTGGCCGACAGATGGACCGAGGTCCTCGCGGCCGAAGAGCATGAACTCGAATGCCCCTCCAAAAGCTACCCAAAACGCAAGTTGCTCCCCCAATTAGAGGAGGAGGCATACAAACCTTTGTCACCGGTGCACAATACGGCAGACCGACCACCTCGTGGCCGCGACAGAGAGGCATCTAGGCCCTCCACCAGAACCGTACCCCGGCACCGCTCAAAAAGCGCGAAGCCACGGGGGAATGCATCGGACTTGCGAGACGTATTGGAGGACAAGGCAAGACAATCAAGATCTATCTACAGATCACGTGGGCACCCCACGACCCACGACGACTACCATCGCGCCGGATACAGCAACTCCGGCCGGGCCGAACACAGCAGACAAAGCTCTCTTGAGCTACGTCGTGATATTGCCCAGTATAGAGGCGCCGCACACCCACTATGCTTCACAGATGAAGTAATGGATCATGAAATCCCCGAAAGGTTTAAACCCATGAACATTGAATCCTACGATGGCACAACTGACCCTGCGGTTTGGATCGAAGATTATCTCCTTCATATCCATATGGCCCGCGGTGACGATCTCCACGCCATCAAGTATCTCCCGCTCAAGCTTAAAGGACCAGCTCGGCATTGGCTTAACAACTTGCCATAAGAGTCAATTGGGTGTTGGGAGGACCTGGAAGCCACATTTGTCTACAACTTCCAGGGCACATATGTGCGACCACCAGACGCCGATGACCTAAGCCACATAATTCAGCAGCCGGACGAATCGGCCAGACAGCTCTGGACACGGTTCTTAACAAAGAAAAATCAAATCATCGACTGTCCGGATGCAGAGGCCCTAGCAGCCTTCAAACATAACATCCGCGATGAGTGGCTGGCCCGGCACCTAGGACAGGAAAAGCCGAAATCCATGGCAGCCCTCAAATCACTCATGACCCGCTTCTGTGCAGGGGAGGACAGCTGGCTAGCCCACAGTAACAACCTCAGCAAAAATTCGGGCAGTCTGGACTACAAGGACTGCAATGGCAGGTCGCGTGGCAACAAAAACAAACGCCGCGTTAACGGCGATAACACTAAGGATACGGCAGTCAACGCCGGATTCAGAGGCTCAAAACCCGGTCAGCGGAAAAAGCCATTTAAAAGAACTACCCCGGGTCCGTCCAATTTGGACCGAATAGTCGACCGCTCTTGCCAGATACATGGCACCCCCGAAAAGCCAGCTAATCACACCAACAGGGATTGTTGGGTATTCAAGCAGGCAGGCAAGTTAATTGCCGAAAACAATGACAAGGGGCCGCATAGCGATGACGAGGAGGAGAGCCGACCGCCGAATAGTAGAGGACAGAAGGGGTTCCCCCCACAAGTGCGGACGGTAAACATGATATACGCAACCCACATACCCAAGAGGGAGCGGAAGCGTGCACTTAGGGATGTATATGCGATGGAGCCAGTCGCCCCGAAGTTCAATCCATGGTCCTCTTGCCCGATCACTTTCGATCGAAGGGACCACCCCACCAGTATCCGCCATGGCGGATTCGCCGCATTGGTCTTAGACCCAATCGTCGATGGATTTCACCTCACTCGAGTCCTGATGGACGGCGGCGGCAGCCTGAACCTGCTTTATCAGGATACAGTGTGCAAGATGGGCATAGACCCCTCAAGGATTAAACCTACAAAGACGACCTTCAAAGGCGTCATACCAGGTGTTGAGGCCAATTGTACAGGCTCAGTCACACTGGAAGTGGTCTTCGGATCCCCGGATAATTTCTGAAGCGAGGAGTTAATCTTTGACATAGTCCCGTTCTGAAGTGGCTATCGCGCTCTGCTCGGACGAACCGCATTTGCAAAGTTCAATGCGGTGCCGCATTACGCATACCTTAAGCTCAAGATGCCAGGCCCTCGTGGAGTCATCACGGTCAACGGAAACACTGAACGCTCCCTCCGAACGGAGGAACACACAGCGGCTCTCGCGGCAGAAGTACAGAGCAGCCTCTTAAGGCAATTTTCGAGTCCGGCCGTTAAACGACCGGACATGGCCAAACGCGCCCGGAGCAACATACATCAAGACCACCTAGCACGTTCCGAGCATGCGTAGCAATGCGGCCCCAACCCCAGCCCTTGCATGATTGCAAGACCAGCTCTTCGGTACATCATTACGCTCTGGAGATACCATGGGCATAGGGGGAGGGGCACGACCACAACAGGCCCAGAGTGCGGCTCAACCACACCAGGGGCTCCCAAGTGTGTCGCTCTTTTTGTTTTCCTTTTTTTCTATTTATCCACAGGACTCCATTCACCAGAGACCCTGTCCGGCGGTGAATCTGCCAAACTCACGATGCAACAGCCAGGGAAGGACAAAGGCTACGACGAACACTCAGGTGGTCTCCATTATGAGCACTAAATCTGTTAAATACACCATTCCGCAGCCTACCCCTGGAGGGGGACATGTCTAATAGTCCAATCCCTTGCTTACCGCACTATTTGTATCGTTCTGCACTCATGGCAGAATTTCTTGAATAAACAATGCATCACTTTTCGCTTATAATTGCATCCCTTTTTTACATATATGTTCATTTATGACATTTTGCATCCGTACACTTTGGTACGGCCGAATACACCAGGGGCTTATGTTCCCCGCTTTATGGTGTGATAAGTCCGAACACTTTCACAAGTGCGGCACCCCGAACTTATAGCACTATATGCATCGGCTCCGAATCATGTCTTGGGTCAATAGTTGGGTTTGCCCGGCTCCCATGTTTTGGTACCTTATGTTCCGTTCTATCGGCTAAGGTAGCACTGGGAGAACCACTGCGATTGCGCCCCGGTTGAGCTGGGCAAGCGCCTCAGTGGAGAAAGCTAAAACTGACCGTCATGATAAGGCGAGAGTTGGTCGCTGTTCGAGAGGTCTATTCGTGTCCCTAAAGACTTATGCCGCTTAGAGCGAGGAACCGGCTTCGTCTGGCCCAGGCGTGGATAGCGCCCCGAACTCGGTCTTCCGAACACTAGGGGCTTTGCCAAAATTTAAAATTATAGAATTCTATGGCTAAGTGAGAGTGTTCAAGCATTATAAGTCTGGTTGCCTTGTTCGTTGTGTTGAGCGCCTCCCTAGATGGACCCAAAAATGGGAACAAGAGCGCTCTAGTTTATCCCGAACACCCCAGCACTCGTGGGATGGGGGCTGAAGTCGACGACTTGCCATCTCTCAGATTTGATAAACGGCCGCACAGAAGGTAATATTTTAAATTAATAAGTGTTGCTTAGCGCATATGAACAAAGTTTTTAGCGCACAAGATAACACATTGCGAGTCTACTCAAATATTACATCTTTGGGGCACTCATCCGCAATCTTGCGGGCACCCTTCAGGACACTCTTATAATACATTTCGGGCGTACGATACTCCTTGCCCACCGGCGGCGCGTCTGTCAGAAGCCTCTCAGCATCCAGCCTGCCCCAGTGCACCTTTATGCGGGCAAGGGCCCGACGGGCACCTTCAATGCAGGAGGAGCGCTTGATGACTTCCACCCAAGGGCACGCATCCACGAGCCACCGCACGAGGCCGAAGTAGCTCCCAGGCATGGCCTCTTCAGGCCACAGCCGGACTATGAGGCCCTTCATGGCCTGCTTGGCTACCTTGTGGAGCTCGACCAGCTGCTTCAGCTGGTCGCTAAGGGGCACCGAATGTCCGGCCTCAGCATACTGAGACCAGAAGACCTTCTCCGTTGAGCTCCCCTCCTCGGCCCAGTAGAATGCGGCGGCATCAGACACGCTGCAAGCCAGATCTGCAAACGCTCCTGGAGAGCTCCAAATTCGGGTAAGTAACAGGTAATTCACATTCACATGCTTGCTTTGCGTGAAAAATGCCTTACCTGCCGCTATTTTCTTAACCGCCTCAATCTCCTGGAGGGCCTTATGGGCCTCGGCCTTAGCGGCTTTGGCACTCTCAAGAGCCGAGGCAAGCTCAGACTCTCGAGTCTTCGAGTCGCGCTCCAAACTCTCATGCTTTTCCATGAGAGCCTGGAGCTCTTGCCGCACCTCCGCCACCCGCGCCTCCTGCTTCTCTCGCTCCGCTCATTCCGCATCCGCATTACGTTCGGCCGCGGACACGGCCTCCTTCAGGGTCGCCACCTTGTTCATGGCCCCTACAGTGCCCATGTTATCCTTGTTATTTCTGTTGCAACCAAAATCCTTTTCTGTAAGGTACAAATTTAATACGGTGTTACTCACCTTCTTTGTCCTCGAGCTGCTTCTTGGCAAGACCGAGCTCGTTCTCGGTCCGCTCGAGGTCCTTCTTCAAAGCACCGACCTCCGCAGTCAATGCGGCAGAGGTCAGCAGCGCAGCCTGCAATCCCATATTGACATAATTTTTAGAACTCCTGCGTATATCTTTTTAGATCCTCAGTCCGGCTTTTCTTTTCGAACACCGAACCGAGCATCAGCAGCTAATGTCTATGCGGTATTACATTACATATTTTAAAACTTCTTACCTCAAAGCCTGTTAGAAGGCTGCTGCAGGCTTCGGTCAGCCCGCTCTTGGTGATATGAATCTTCTGAATCACCGCACTCATGATAGTGTGGTGTTCTTCCTCGATGGAAGCGCCGTTGAGCGCCTCCAACAAGTTGTCCGGCGCCTCCGGTTGGACAGAAGCTGCCGGTGTCACGGTCTTGCCCTTCTTACGAAGGGGCCGCCTGCCGGACTCCGGAACCACTGCGGGTTCCGGTGCGGAGTCCAGCACGAAGTCCGAAGGGTTGCCCTGTGGCACCTCTGGAGCCTCCCCCTCCTAGTGGGTCCACTCCTAGGATCCCACCTCGGCGTCCTCAGCATCACAAGGGGTGGAGGCGGTCGGAATGGAATCCACATCCGACGGAGCCAAGGACCCGCTCGAAGAAGAGGGAAAATCATCCTCGGCCGGACTACAGGTTGTATGCGGCATTAGAAGGACACTGTGTGGCGAAAAAGAGAAATTATAAATCATTCAGGAATCCGGATACTTACGATCTTGCCGGGGGCTTGGCACTTGAGGGCCACCCCTCGTCGCCATCATCGGCATTGGCGGAGCTGTCCGGAGGAAGGGTCCTTCCCCTCTTGGACCCTTCGGCCTCCCCCGTTGGGGAAGCCTTCCTCTTCCTCTCTCCCCCTCCTGGGGAGAGTCCTCTTTCTCCTCCTCATCTTCGGGGGAGGAGTCCGCCTCAGAGCCATCGGACGATGAGTCCGATACCACGTGGCGCCGGGAACTCCTTCGGGTTCCCGTGGCCGTCTTCTTGGCCTTCTTCTCCAGCACCACGTAAAGGGCCGGAACCAGCAGCCCCGTTAAACGGGTATCCGCTGGGTCTTCGGGAAGGGGAGCCGGACAATCAACCTGTCCGGACGTCCTCTGCCAGTCCTGTTAAAGGCATTGGGAGTTTTAGATCCCACGTAGAGTCAAACTATGAAAAAAGTAAGTGTCCCATAAAGGATAGCGAAGCTTACCTCGCCGACGGCGCTTCATGCTAAATCCGCGATCTTTAGTTGCGGATGCGGGGGCTTCTCCGTCCTTGAACAGCACCTTCCAGGCAGCTTCGTACGTCATGTCGAAGAGCCCGCTCAGGGTCTGGTGCTGTGCGGGATCAAACTCCCAGAAATTGAAGGCCCGTTGCTGGCACGGGAGAATCCGGCGGACGAGCATGACCTGGATTACGTCGACAAGCTTAAGCTTCTTGTTCACCAGGGTCTGGAGACAGGACTAGAGTCCTGTCAGCTTCACCAAACTACCCCATAACAAGCCCTTCTCTTTCCAGGAGGTGAGCTGCATGGGGATACCAGATCTGAATTCGGGGGCCGCTGCCCATTTAGGGTCACGCGGCTCGGTGATGTAGAACCACCCCGATTGCCACCCTTTGATGGACTCCACGAAGGCACCCTCGAGCCAGAGGACGTTGGGCATTTTTCCCACCATGGCGCCTCCGCACTCCGCTTGGACGCCCCTCACCACCTTCGGCTTGACATTGAAGGTCTTTAGCCACAAGCCGAAGTGGGGCTGGATGCAGAGGAAGGCCTCGCACACGACGATAAACACTGAGATGTTGAGGATGAAGTTTGGCGCCAGATCGTGGAAGTCCAGGCCGTAGTAGTACATGAGCCCCTGGACGAAGGGATGAAGTGGGAAGCCCAGTCCATGGAGGAAGTGGGGAAGGAATACGACCCTCTCATGGGGCCTGGGGGTGGGGATGAGCTGCCCCTTGTCGGGCAGCCGATGCGCGATGTCGCTGGACAAGTATCCGGCGCCGCGTAGACCCTCGATGTGTCCCTCCGTAATGGAGGAGGCCATCCATTTGCCTCCCGCTCCGGACATGGCTGGAGAAGGTTGAGACGAGATGTGCGGACTTGGGCGCTGGAGCTTAAGTGTGCGGAAATGGATAAGCAAAGGAGGAAGAAGGCGTAGGTGAAAAAAGTGGATCCTTATCCCCTATATATGGGCAGGCGAAGACTCTGCGTCCCCACCAGCCTGGTAAAACTCGCTTATCTCCCAAGCGCCACAATCGATGGCGCGGTTGGGTTACCCACGTCCGTATTGATGGGAATCCCAGAATAAAGGGGAACACGATCTCTGCTTCGACAAGACGTGCCAAGGAAACCGCTTCGCTAAAAGCGCTGAGCTGGTATAATAAAAACGATTCAAGTAAAGGCTTGGTAGTGGCTTGACGTCATGCCACGAAATACGTCAGCAGATTGAACTTGTGTACATATTATTCTCTCTACGGTGCTATGTGGAATTTATTTTGCAGAGCCGGACACTATCCTGGTGTTCGCAATCTTCTATGAATTATTCGGAGGAGGAACCCGCCTTGCAATGCCGAACAATATGCGTGTCGGACTCATCATGATTGAAGCCTGGTTCAGGGGCTACTGAGGGAGTCCTAGACTAGGGGGTGTCCGGATAGCCGGACTATCATCATCGGCCGGACTCCAAGACTATGAAGATACAAGATTGAAGACTTCGTCCCGTGTCCGGATGGGACTTTCCTTGGCGTGGAAGGCAAGCTTGGCGATACGGATATGTAGATCTCCTACCATTGTAACCGACTCTGTGTAACCCTAGCCCTCTCCGGTGTCTATATAAACCGGAGGGTTTAGTCCGTAGGACGAACAACCATTACAACAATCATACCATAGGCTAGCTTCTAGGGTTTAGCCTCCTTGATCTCGTGGTAGATCCACTCTTGTACTACCCATATCATCAATATCAATCAAGCAGGAGTAGGGTTTTACCTCCATCGAGAGGGCCCGAACCTGGGTAAAAACATCGTGTCCCTTGTCTCCTATTACCATCCGCCTAGACGCACAGTTCGGGACCCCCTACCCGAGATCCGCCGGTTTGACACCGACACCCATGATTCGGGCATTTGTAGAAGACTCGGCCAGGGATGAGGATTGTGGTTGAGACGCGACAGATGACTCTGCGTGATTTGCAGCAGTGGCACCACACCAACGGCAGCAGGTTGCGATAAGCAATTGGCTGCGATGCGCGTGCCGGTGGGGTGTGATGCGACCCACAGGCGATTGTACGGGTGGCGACTTGGCGCATTTCTGGTTGTTGCCTGCTGAAGAGCAGGTGGACGAGCAGCCAGCGGAGATGGTTGTTAAGGCCAGAGCTTCCGATGCTAGGCAGAGTAAGTAGAGAAGAGGAGAAGCTAATGTTGGATATGTCAGTTTCATTACTTGCAGAGTAGCATAACACCATATATAGTCATAGTCTAAGTTTGGATTCAAACCAGCTACAGGAGCACGTTTCTCTTTTTTCTAAAACTCAGCAACGTCTCTTTACTGGTACACTAGCTTGTTCTGTATGCCTTCCCAAGTCTTTGATTTTCTTTCCCTTTTTTGCAAGACGGAAGGAGGACAGAATTGAGAGTTCCTGGGACTCGAACCCAAGACCTCTCGGTTGAAAACCAAGGGTGCTAGTCACTTATGTGGCGAACTTTCCCTAGGAGAAGGACGACACATGAACGAATTTTCCTTGCAATTTTAGTTGCGACACAAGATCGAACGGTCGCAGTTTCGGGAATGTTATTAGGCGAACGAGCCCAGTTTTTCTTTTCTTCCTATATATAAAAAAGTATGCTACTTGGTGTCGACTTAGTCAACAAACGATTGTGCCAACCTTGACCGTTGGATTGGCATTCAACGTCTGTCGTGTTTCTTCAGTCTCTTCTTCCTCGAGCCGCCAAAGCCAAACCAGCGCCGGCGGGACCACCTGCTCCCGCCTCCCACGGCTGGTTGTGCTGCCGCGCATGCATCGTGGCCACATCGCACCCTAAAACTCTGCGCATCTTCCCTGGCTCCTGTTCGTTCCCGTCCGAGGCCTCACCATCATCCTCCTCCTTGGTTCACTCGCCGCAGCGCTGTCCTCCGGTATTGTCAACATGGTCAACAACCGAGAGGAATAAGGAGATGATTGTACATGGTGAGGATGACAGTAGGGACCCAGCAGCGCGCGCAGTAATTTTGTTTTTTCGGGACGGAGAAGGGTATAAACTGGGTTGCGCGGGACCTATGGCCCATCCACCCCAGGCTTTTATTTCATATGTTTAGCACATGACTAGCCCAGTTTGTTTTTTTCCTTTCTGAAAATGGCTAGCCAGCTATTCTGTTTTTCTGCAGAATAACCAACGTAGGCCTACTTGCTTTTCTACGCCCTGCTGGGCCGGAAATCTTTCAAGACGAGGAGGGATGCATTTTGCCCAGAAAATGGGCTATAAGTAATAAGAAAAATGGGCTATAAGTAATAATAAATGGGCTGTAAAATGAAAAAAATACAGCAAACAGGCAATTAGTTCCAAAATACTTTTTTATTTTGGATTTTGATATTTTAAATGTCATTGTTTTTTTGCGGGTAAAATTTCATTGAATTTAAATTGAGGTATATTTAGATTTAAAATTAATTTGAATCAGGCTAGAAATTTCGGGTTGTATGCTATTTGTGATAGATTTGGAGGCTGACTTGTGGGTCTACTAGGTTGACGTGTACGAAAGGCGTTGTCAACTTAGTCCAGAAACGATTCTAGCAGTAGTGACCGTTGGATGTTAATCCAATGGTTGTGCTGCTTCTTCAATATCTGATCTTCTTGCTCCAGCCGCCCAAACGAGCGCCGGTGGGAGTGCCTGCTCCCGCCTCCCATGGCCGGTTGTGCTGCCGCACAGGCCGCACTGCCCCACCCTACTTCATTGCTAGCCAGGCCATTCCTCTACTCACCCACACCTCCTGTTATTTTCCGGTGATGGTAGCCGGACCAGTAAACCCTCGTACTCCCCACCATGTGGGCAATCATTGCCGAGTCTTCCCCGGCTCCGTGTCGTTCCCTTCCTAGGCCTCGCCGTCGTCCACCGCCATGGTGCTCTCGGTGCTGCCTGGTCTACGTGGTCAACGAACGACATCCATCAGACGTGGACTGCACGTGGAGAGGTTGACAGCCGGGTCCACGGCCGTACACTAGGAAATGCCTCCTTATTACGCGCAAAATAATGATTCCTCCACCTGATAGCTGGGACCCACCGGAAGGGCCTCTGTATTTCGCGAAAAAATGTTCCCCCGCTGACAGGTCGGACCCACCAGCTATATCTTCGCGTGCGAGGAAGTGCCTCCTTATTACGCACAGAAAATGAATACTCCCCTGCTAGCTGGGACCCACCATAGTGGCAGGCTGATTTGTGGGCCAACTAAGTTGACAGGGAGGGAGGGCTTTGTCAACTTAGTCAATATGAACGATTCTAGCTCCAGTGACCGTACGATGTCCATCCAACGGCCGTAGTGCTTCTTCAACCTCTGGTCTTCTTGCTCCAGCCGCCCAAACCAGCGCCGGTTGTGTCGCGTGCTCCTGCCTCCCGTGGCCGGCTGTGATGTCGCGCAGGCCTGACCGCCCCCTACTACTCCCACCGCTGGCCAGGCCATCCCTCTACTCACCCACACCCCCTATTATTCTGCGGCGACGGCAGCCTCACACCGCAGCCGAACCAGTGAACCCTCGTACTCCTCTCAGTGCGAGCTTCCACTGCCGCGTCTTCCCCAGCTCCGCGTCGTCCCCTTCCTAGGCCTCACCGTCGTCCACCGCCCTGGTGCTCTTGGCGTGGCGTGGTCAACGTGGTCAAGGAACGACTTCCATCGGAAGAGTACTATACGTGGAGAGACTGACAGCTAGGTCCATGGCGGCAGCAAGGAAGTGCCTCCTTATTACGCGCAAACTAATTATTCCTCCACCTGACAGCAAGGACCCACCGGACGGGCCACCGTATTTCGCAAAAAAAACGTTTCCCCCTAACTGCTGGGATCGACCAGCTACATCTTCGCAAGCAAGGAAATGCGTCTGGGCAAAAAAAAATGATTCGCCCCCCTGACTGCTGGGACCCACCAGCTACATCTTCGCACGCAAGGAAGTGCCTGACAATCGGGACCCACTTGGTCGAAGCGTACGTAGCATTGTCATTCTGGCGTGAACTTGTACGTACATACTGGTCGATGTAGAGGCACGCACGTGTTGTAGTAGAGGCGCGCACGTGTCGTAGTAGAGGCGCGCACGTAACATGTACACGTATGTACAACGGCCAGGGTGCAAGAAAGTAAATACAACCACGTATGTACATACGAGCGGGGTCTCGAACGCCTACTTGCGCATACGTACGGCCAAGGCTCGCGTACATGGCTAGGTTGGAACAGAGAAACTGCGTCATCGTCTTGTTCATGTTGAGGCAACGTAATGCTCGTGTTCACCGGGAGGCAACAGAATGTGTCGTGTTCATCGAGAGGCAACGAAATGCGTGGGAGCCAACCGGCTTGGACGGAATAGGCGATGGAAACGAGGCTTGGCGAACCGCAGAACGGAGGAAACGGCCTTGTGTTCGACCGGCCACGTTCGAAACAGGATCCTGTGCATCGGGAGGGGTCTGGCATACTGCAAAACGGAGGAAACGAAATTGTGTTGGACGTCCTACGGTCGAAACGGGGTCCTGTTGATCGGGAGGGGTGTGGCGTACCGCAAAACGGAGGAAACGGACTTGTGTTCAAGCGCTACGGTCGAAATGGAGGTCATGTTCATTGGGAGGGGTGTAGCATACCGCAAAACGGGACTCCATGGGGTATTGTTCATCTCCACCGTCGACCTCCTCCAGCCTCCATGGGCTATTGTTCATCCACCATCGACCTCCTCCAGCCTCCACCTACGATTGTTCATCCACGAGCTCCTGTTCATCCAGCCTCCACCGTGCGCTACTCCACCGTCTACTGTTCAACCACACCTCTCCATGGGCTTCTGTTCAACCACCCCTCCACGGGCTCCTGTTCATCCACCCCTCCACCGTCTATTGTCCATCCAGCCCTCCATGGGGTTGTCTTGTTCATCCAGCCCCAACCGGCTCGATCATTCGAGGTCCTGTTCATCCAGGATGAACACCACGGGGTCCGA
>NC_041391.1:418883186-418887676 GCF_002162155.2 Triticum dicoccoides | reverse complement strand
GCAGTAGCGAAGGAACCGCTCGATCGGGTTCAGTTAAAAGCCATCGATCGATCGCTCGGGTTCAGTAACGCGTAGCCTGCAGTGCAACCGCTCGGGCTCGGTTAGAGCCGAACGCCTCGCTCGGGTTCAGTTAGATCCAATGCCTCGCACACACGTGCGTACGTGTACGAGAGAAACATGCATCGCTCGGCCCCCGACCACCCACCGTAACCGAGAACTCGCCAAAATTTTCCTCGCCCTCATTTCTACCACAGTTTTTTCCGTCATGGACGGCCCAAAGAATGTCATGCAGCTGTGTCTCCAGCCCGCCCAGGACAAAAAGCCCGTTTTCTATCATGATTTTTTGTCATAGAAGTAGGAGCCCACCACATCTATGATGATACCAGGTTTTGTCACAAGTATCGTCATAGAAGTGTCATAAGTATGACAGGAATTTTTTTTCGTTTGGCCCAAAATGTCATGATGTGTATTTTTTTGTAGTGTATGATAGAACAACTACTAGCTAATCCTTATGCAGGAGATGGAACAGAACATCTTGATATGCACTTGATATATGTAGAACAAATTTGTGAATTGTTCAAGCTTGCAGGTTTACCCGGAGATGAGGTGATGGAAAAGATTTTCCCTTTATCTTTGAAGGGAAAGGCATGCGATGATATTGGATCATGGAATTGGAATCGTTTGAAATTGGAGTGCCACCAAAAAAATTATCCTATGCATCTCGTTCATCGTGATCAGAATTATATATATAATTTTTGGCCTCATGAAGGAGAAAGTATCGCTCTAGCTTGGGGGAGGCTTAAGTCAATGTTATATTCATGCCCCAATCATGAGCTCTCAAGAGAAATTATTATTTAGAACTTTTATGCTCGGCTTTTCTTGCAATGATCAAACCATGCTAGATACTTCTTGTGCTAGTTCTTTTATGAAGAAAACTATTGAATTCCGGTGGGATCTTTTGGAAAGAATTAAACGCAACTCTGAAGATTGGGAACTCGACAAAGGTAAAGAGTCAGGTATAAAGCTTAAGTATGATTGTGTTAAATATTTTATGGATACCGTTGCTTTTCAAAAGTTTAGCACTAAATATGGACTAGACTCTGAGATAGTAGCCTCCCTTTGTGAATCATTTGCTACTCATGTTGAACTCCCTAAAGAGAAGTGGTTCAAATATCACCCACCTATTAAAGAATAAATTAAATAACCGGTACTAGTTAAAAAAGAAACTATACTCTATAATGTTGATCCAGTTGTTCCTACTGCTTATATTGAGAAACCCCCTTTTCCTGTTAGGATAAAGGAACATGCTAAAGTTTCAACTGTGGTTAACAAAAGCTATGTTAGAACACCTAAACCAGATGAACAAATTAGAGTAGAATCTAATGTTGCTATGGTTAAAGATCTCTTGGAAGAAGATATAGATGGGCATGTTATTTACTTCTGTGCAGAAGCTGCTAGAATTGCTAAATCTGATAAACATAGTCCAGTTGTTGGCATGCCTGTCATCTCAATTAAAATAGGAGATCACTGTTATCATGGTTTATGTGACATGGGTGCTAGTGTAAGTGATATTCCTTACACTTTATATAAAGAAATTAAGAAAGACATAGCACCTGCAGAAATAGAAGACATAGATGTTACTATTAAACTTGCTAATAGAGACACCATATCACCTTGTGGGATTGTTAGATATGTTGAAGTCTTGTGTGGGAAAATAAAATACCCTACTGATTTTCTTGTTCTTGGTTCCCCACAAGATTACTTCTGCCCATTATCTTTGGTAGACCTTACTTGAACACAGTTAATGCTAAGATAGATTGCAAGAAACAAACTGTTGGTGTTAGCTTTGGTGATGAGTCTCAGGAGTTTAATTTTTCAAAGTTTAGTAGAAATCATCATGAAAAAGAATTGCCTAGTAAGGATGAATTAATTAGTCTTGCTTCTATTGTTGTGCAACCTACTGATCCTTTAGAACAATACTTAGTAGACCATGAAAATGATTTACATACACATGAAAGAAATGAGATAGATAAGATTCTCTTTGAACAACGTCCTCTACTTAAACACAATTTGCCTATTGAAACTCTAGGAGGTCCTCCTCCACCTAAAGGTGATCCTGTGTTTGAATTAAAACAATTGCTAGACACTTTGAAATATGCTTATCTTGGTGAAAAGAAAATATATCCTATTATTATTAGTGCTAACCTTTTAGAACATGAAGAAGAAAGATTATTGAAAGTTCTAAGGAAGCACAAAGCTGCTATTCGATATACCCTTGATGATTTAAAGGGAATTAGTCCCACTCTATGTCAGCACAATATTAATATGGAACCTGATGCTAAGCCAGTTGTTGATCACCAACGTCGGTTAAATCCGAAGATGAAAGAGGTGGTAAGAACAGAAATAGTAAAACTTCTGGAAGCAGGTATAATCTATCCTATAGCTGATAGTAGATGGGTAAGTCTTGTTCATTGTGTCCCTAAGAAAGGAGGTATTACTGTTGTTCCTAATGATAAGAATGAACTTATTCCACAAAGAATTGTTACAGGCTATAGAATGGAAAATGATTTTAGAAAATTAAATAAAGCTACTAGAAAAGATCATTACCCTTTGCCTTTTATTGATCAAATGCTTGAAAGATTATCTAAGCACACACAATTTTGCTTCTTTGATGGATATTCTGGCTTCTCACAAATACCTGTATCTCAACCTGATCAAGAAAAGACAACTTTTACTTGTCCTTTTGGAACTTATGCTTATAGACGTATGCCTTTCGGTTTATGTAATGCACTTGCTACCTTTCAAAGATGTATGATGGCTATATTCTCTGACTTTTATGAAAAGATTGTTGAGGTTTTCATGGATGATTTCTCTGTCTATGGGAAGTCTTTTGATGATTGTTTAAGCAATCTTGATCAAGTTTTGCAGAGATGTGAATAAATAAATCTTGTCTTGAATTGGGAGAAGTGCCACTTTATGGTTAATGAAGGCATTGTCTTGGGTCGTAAAATTTCTGAAAGAGGTATTGAAGTGGACCAAGCTAAGGTCGATGCAATTGAGAAAATGCCATGTCCTAAGGACATAAAAGGTATTCGTAGTTTCCTAGGTCATGCCAGTTTCTATAGGAGATTTATGAAAGACTTCTCTAAACTTTCTAGGCCTCTCACTAATCTTTTGCAAAAGGATATTCCTTTTGTTTTTGATGATGATTGTCTTGAAGCCTTTGAAACACTCAAGAAAGCTTTAATCTCTGCACCTATTGTTCAACCACCTGATTGGAACTTGCCTTTTGAAATTATGTGTGATGCTAGTGATTATGTTGCTGGTGCTGTTCTAGGACAAAGAGTTGATAAGAAATTGAATGTTATTTATTATGTTAGTAAAACTATAGATAGTGCTCAAAGAAATTATGCTACAACTGAAAAAGAATTTTTAGCAGTGGTGATTGCTTGTGAATAGTTTAGACCTTATATTATTGATTCTAAAGTAACTGTTCACACAGACCATGCTGCTATTAAATATCTTATGGAAAAGAAAGATGCTAAACCTAGACTTATTCGTTGGGTTCTCTTGGTACAAGAATTGGATTTGCATATTATTGATAGAAAAGGAGCTGAGAACCCCGTAGCTGATAACTTGTCTAGGCTTGAAAATGTAATTGATGACCCACTTCCTTTTGATGATAGTTTTCCTCGTGAGCAGTTAGCTGCAATAAATGTTGCTAATAGTACTCCTTGGTATGTTAATTATGATAATTACATTATTGCTAAAGATTTACCACCTAGCTTTACATACCAACAAAATAAAAAAATCTTCTATGATTTAAGACATTACTATTGGGATGACCCACATCTTTATAAAGGAGTAGATGGTATTATTAGACGTTGTGTAACTGAGCATGAACAGAGACAAATCCTAAGGAAATGTCACTCCGAACCGTATGGAGGGCATCATGCTGGAGATAGACACTACAAAAAAAGACACATCCGTGACATTTTGGGCCGAACGAATTTTTTTTCTGTCGTACTTATGACACTTCTATGACGATAATTGTGACAAAACCTAGTATCATCATAGATGTGGTGGGCTCCTACTTCTATGACGAAAAATCATGACAGAAAATGGGGTTTTAGTCCTGGGCGGGCCGGAGACGCAGCTGCATGACATTCTTTTGGGCCGTCCATGACGGAAAAAACCGTGGTAGAAGCGAGGGCGAGGAAAATTTCGGCGAGTTCCCGGTTACGGTGGGTGGTCGGGGGCCGAGCGATGCGCATTTCTCTCGTACATGTACGCGCGTGTGTGCGAGGCATTGGCTCTAACTGAACCCGAGCGAGGCGTTCGGCTCTAACTGAACCCGAGCGGTTGCACTATAGGCGACGTGTTACTGAACCCAAGCGATCGATCGATGGCTGTTAACTGAACCCGATCGAGCGATTCCTTCGCTACTCTGCTAACTGAAGCTGATCAATGCTGCCTCTAGATGAACAGTG
>NC_041391.1:418877384-418883042 GCF_002162155.2 Triticum dicoccoides | reverse complement strand
GAACAGTGAGTGGTGGGGGTGGATGAACAGGACCCCGTGGTGTTGCCTCTGGATGAAGAGGACCCCGATCGATCGAGCTGGTTGGGGCTAGATGAACAGGACCCCATGGAGGGCTTGATGAACAGGACGACCCCATGGAGGGCTGGATGAACAGTAGACGGTGGAGGGGTGGATGAACAGTAGCCCTTGGAGGGGTGGTTGAACAAGAGACCATGGAGAGGGGTGGTTGAACAGTAGCCGGTGGAGTAGCGCGCGGTGGAGGCTGGATGAACAGGAGCCCGTGGATGAAAACTCGCAGGTGCAGGCTGGAGGAGGTCGATGGTGGATGAACAGTAGCCTGTGGAGGCTGGAGGAGACCGACGATGGAGATGAACAGTATCCCGTGGAGTCCCATTTTGCGGTACACCACACCCCTCCCAATGAACATGACCCCCGTTTCAACCGTAGCTCTCCAACACAAGTCCGTTTCCTCCGTTTTCGGTACGCCACACCCCTCCCGATCAACCGGACCCAGTTTCGACCGTAGGAGGTCCAACACAAGTCCGTTTCCTCTGTTTTGCGATACGCCACACCCCTCCCGATGAACATGACCCCCTTTTCAACCGTAGCTCTTCAACACAAGTCCGTTTCCTCCTTTTTCAGTACGCCACACCCCTCCCGATCAACAGGACCCCGTTTCGACCGTAGGAGGTCCAACACAAGTCTGTTTCCTCCGTTTTGCGGTACGCTAGACCCCTCCCAATGAATAGGAACCCGTTTCGAACGTGGCCGGTCGAACACAAGGGCATTTCCTCCGTTTTGCGATATGCTAGGCCTTGTTTTCATCGCCTATTCCATCTAAGCCATCCCGATGAACACGACGACACATTCCGTTCTGACCCAGCCGGTTGGCTCCACATGAACACGACGACGACGCTGTTCCTCCGTTCTGACCCAGCCATGTACATGAGCCCTGGCTGTACGTGTGCGCGAGTAGGCGTTCGAGACCCCGCCCGTATGTACGTACGTGGCCATATTTACTTTCTTGCACCCTGGCCGTTGTATGTACGTGTACATGATACGTGCGCGCCTCTACGACAACATGTGCGCGCCTCTACTATAACACATGCGTGGCTCTACATCGACCAGTATGTACGTACACGTTCGCGACCAGAATGACAAAGCTACGTATGGTTCGACCAAGTGGGTCCCAACTGTCAGGCACTTCCTTGCGTGCGAAGATGTAGCTGGTGGGTCCCAGCTGTCGGGGGGCGAATCGTGTTTTTCCGGACGCACTTCCTTGCGTGCGAAGATGTAGCTGGTGGGTCCCAGCAGTCAGGGGGAAACATTTTTTCGTGAAATACGATGGACCATCTGGTGGGTCCCTACTATCAGGTCGAGGAATCATTATTTTCCGCGTAATAAGGAGGTACTTCCTTGCTGTGGCCGTGGACCCAGCTGTCAGCCTCTCCACGTACAGTGCATGTCCGATGGAAGTCGTTCCTTGACCACGTTGACCACACTGCGTAGAGAGCACCTGGGCAGTGGACGACGGCGAGGCCCAGGAAGGGGACGATGTGGAGCTGGGGAAGATGCGGGAGTGGAAGCCCGCATGGAGAGGAGTACGAGGGTTCACTAGTTCGGCTGCGGTGTGAGGCTGCTGTCGCCGCAGGGCCTGGCCAGCGGTGGGAATAGTAGGGGGCGGTGAGGCCTCCGCGGCAACACAGCCAGCCACGGGAGGCAGGAGCATGTGGCATGACCGGCGCTGCTTTGGGCGGCTGGAGCAAGAAGACCAGAGGTTGAAGAAGCACTACGACCGTTGGATGGACATCGTACGGTCATTGGAGCTAGAATCGTTCATATTGACTAAGTTGACAAAGCCCTCCGTCCCCGTCAACTTAGTAGGCCCACAAGTAAGCCTCCCACCAAGGTGGGTCCCAGCGAGTAGGGGGAGTATTCATTTTTTTGTGCGTAATAAGGAGGCACTTCCGGTGGGTCCGAGCTGACAACGGGGGGAACGTTTTTTCGTGAAATACGATGGCCCGTCCGGTGGGTCCCAACAGTCAGGGGGAAATGTTTTTTCACAAAATAAGGTGGCCCGTCTGGTGGTCCCTACTGTCAGGTGGAGCAATAATTATTTTGCGCGTAATAAGGAGGCACTTCCTTGTGGCCGCCGTGGACCCAGCTGTCAGCCTCTCCATGTATAGTACTCTTCCGATGGAAGTCGGTCGTTGACCATGTTGACCATGCTGCACCGAGAGCACCAGGGCGGTGGACAATGGTGAGTCCTAGGAAGCGGATGACACGGAGCCGGGGTAGACGCAACAGTGGAAGCCCGCGCAGAGAGGAGTACGAGGGTTCACCGGTTCGGCTGTGGTGTGAGGCTGCCGTTGTCGTGGGAACGATTCCGACAATAATAAGGTATAGGGTAACGGAGCATGATCAATCGAGATGCATATGGGTGACACGGTGGTTTTAGCGAGTTCGGGCCTCTCACGGTGGAGATAACAACCCTACGTCTCGTGCTCCGGAGAGGCTTTGTTTTATCTGAGTATATATCCGGAGATTACAATGTGTGTGTGAGAGAGGAACGGATCCCCATGCTTGAGCTAAGTCTTGAGACTAATGGTGAAAAGAGAGAGAGAGAGGTGGAAGAAAAGAACCCTCCCCCCTTTAGTCTAGTGGTGGGGGTGGCTTATATAGAGTGCGCCACCCCCCACCTCCTATGTTACAAATTGAAGCATCAATGCCATAATACCTGCCCACTACAAAACCGTCATGCTGACTATTGGTCTTCACATATCCGAGTGAGTTACACAGTCGAGTGGAATGAGCTCGTCGAGTGGAGTGTTGTGCTGCGAGTGGTTGTTGCCGTCCGAGTGACTTTCAAGTTGTGGTACTCTGGACGGCGATCTGGCCCAGGGGCCCAGTACAAAGTGTATGGTGTCCATGCGTAGGGTCTTTAGGTCAGGCCTGTTACCCTACCCCTAATACATGTCCTCGTCATTAGCCCCCGAATCGGTCAAGGTTGAGCGGGTCGAGTTGAGGTGAATTCCCAGATGAGTCGAGTGCTACGGAGGCACTTATGAACTTCCTCTGGTCACTCGGTGGTCTTATCTTCGCGTGTTGCCTTGACGGATTCCATACTGCACGGTGTCCGAGTGAAATTAGCTCAATCGGGTCCATGGAGGAGCGTTGAACTCACCTTATAGCAATTTTTTTGGAGTGATTTGGAGCTGGTCCTGCATCGAGTAACTGATTACTCGGAATTTCTTCACGCCTGGAACGTGTCTTTTTTTCTTGTTTGGCCGTCACGCAGACCGGGCGGACCGTTCCGAGTGGATACCATTCCAGTGGGGGCACGCTGAGTGCACCCACTGGGTGTAGTCCCCGAGACTGCTGTCGACTGCGAGCAGTCGGCGGGAGTCTTAGAGCCTGTATTTTTTGTTGTTGTTTGGCTGTCACTCGGACCGGGCGGACCGTTCCGTGTGGATTCCAACAGTCGGCGGGAGTCTTAGAGCCTGCCCTTTTTTTGTTGTTCATCAGTCGGACTGGCAGGCCGTACCGAGTGGAGATTACTCCAGTGGGGGCACGCTGAGTGCACCCACTGGGTGTAGTCCCCGAGACCACCGTCGACTGCGGGCAGTCGGAGGAGGTCTAAGAAAACTAAAAATCTTCTTAGCTGGTACCAGTCGAACTTGTTCCTCTCTGACTCGGAGGTCGAGTAGTACTTGAGGATCTGGTATTGGTCTAGCTTGTTTCTCTTCGACTCAGAAGTCGACTAGTTCTTGAGTGATCTGGAGGTAGCCCCGAGTGATGCTCGAAAGAGGTAAGCTCGCTATAGAATGTGATATGAGGTTTGATCATATGAGTAACCTAGTCGTTCCCATGTTGGGGGTGTAGAGGTGAGGACATGTCCAACTGATGGTGACGCGCGGGGCGGCCGAGGGGCGAGGACGTGTATAACCGAGTGGCGACGCGCGGGGCGGCCGAGTGGTGAAGACGTGCAAAACCGAGTGGCGACGCGCGGGGCGGCCGAGTGGTGAAGTCGTGCAGAACCAAGTAGCGACGTGCGGGGCGGCCGAGTGGTGAAGACGCGCACAACCGAGCGGCGACGCGCGGGGCGGCCGAGCGCGGGGCGGCCGAGTGGTGAAGACGTGCGCAACCGAGTGGCGACGCGCGGGGCGGCCGAGTGGTGAAGACGTGCAGAACCAAGTGGCGACGTGCGGGGCGGCCGAGTGGTGAAGACGCGCACAACCGAGTGGCGACGCGCGGGGCGGCCGAGTGAAGGACTAAGTGTCCAGCCGAGTGGCAAAAATGGTCCTTGAAGGAGTTAGCCAGATGCTTTCGAAGCTGATGTAGCGACAAGGTCGGTGTAGTGTGGCTGTGGCGCAACAAGACCGACGCGACAACTGAATTTGAGTAGCAACTAAGATGGCATGCAGAGTGTCTGGGTGATTATGAAATTTGTCAAAGTGACGGATCGAATGTACTTGTTGAAGTGAAGGGTCTGATTGGTGATGAAGTACTCGACCACTTAGGAGAGTGTCATTCCAAATGAGATGCAGCCCCCGAGTGCGGCGTAGCCCCCGAGCATACTACAGGCTTCGACAATGGACATGTCGGAATACGAGAAATATAGTTTTGAATGGATGATTTGCAATTCATCGAGTCGGACTTGGGTAAAGATGAGGAGAAGCTTCCGAGTGATGCTCGAAAGAGGCAAACTTGCAAAAGAGTGAAGTGTGAAGTTTAATGATAAAAGAGACTTATCTGTCTCATGCCCGACGAGGTCTATATCATTGATACGATGAAGAGAGTTCCACAGAAGGGCTGGCCGGATGTGTTTGAAGTCAACAGAGCGACAAGGTCGGTGTTGTGGTGCGATGGGACCGGTATGGTGACCGAGTGCGAGCAGCGATGAAGTTGGCACATAGGGCCGGTGAGTGATCGTGTAACTTGTGTAAACAATGGCACAAGCCAATGAAATAATTTCTAGAGGAAATTCGGTGTGTGCTCAAATGATTTGTGTGAATAAGACCCATAGACACCCGCTGGGAGTGCAAGGGGCTTGCTGGTTAACCAGCAAGAGTCTGAAAGAGTGAAGGATCAGTTCGAACTTGTCGAAGCGACGGATCCGACTGAACTCATTGGAATATTGGCTCAAATAAAATGGAAGTGTAGTGTTTCAACTAAGTTGCAGCCCCGGAGGACCGATGCAAACTCGAAATTAAGAACGATGCATGGTGTTCATGAATGATGTATGCGAAAAAATGGAAGCTGGACTCGGGAGTCACATAACCAGTACTAAATAAGTATGTGAAAATAAGCAGCCGAGCGTAGAGGTACACTCGGTGGTGCGGCCTTTGAGTGAAGGTGATGTGTGAATTACGGGATACTCGGAAATAACAGGATGTAAAATGACTTAGCTGTCTGAAGGCGCGCAAGTGGCCGAGTGATGATGAGGCGACCAACTGAGCGGTAATGTGCGGGGCGGCCGTCTGATGTAGGTGTGTCTCACCGAGTGAAGATGCGCGGGGCAGCCGAGTGGTGATGAGGTGACCAACCATGTGGCGACGCACGGAGCGACCGAGTGGTGATGAGGTGACCAACCGTGTGGCGACGCCTGGAGCGGCCGAGTGGTGATGAGGTGACCAACCGTGTGGCGAAGCACGGAGC
>NC_041391.1:418877033-418877334 GCF_002162155.2 Triticum dicoccoides | reverse complement strand
ATACTCGGGAAGACGAAAATAACAGAATGTAAAATGACTTAGCTGTCTGAAGGCGCGCGTGCTGATGAGGTGACCAACCGAGTGGCGACGCGCGCAGCGGCCGAGTGGTGATGAGGTGACCAACCGAGTGGCGACGCGCGGAGCGGCCGAGTGGTGATGAGGTGACCAACCGAGTGGCGACGCGCGGAGCGACCGAGTGGTGATGAGGTGACCAACCGAGTGGCGACGCGCGGAGCGGCCGAGTGGTGATGAGGTGACCAACCGAGTGGCGACGCGCGGAGCGGCCGAGTGGTGATGAGGT
>NC_041391.1:418822788-418876711 GCF_002162155.2 Triticum dicoccoides | reverse complement strand
GGCGACGCACGGAGCGACCGAGTGGTGATGAGGTGACCAACCAAGTGGCGACGCGCGGAGCGGGCGAGTGGTGATGAGGTGACCAACCGTGTGGCGACGCGCGGAGCGGCCGAGTGGTGATGAGGTGACCAACCGAGTGGCGACGTGCGGAGCGGCCGAGTGGTGATGAGGTGACCAACCGTGTGGCGACGCGTGGGGTGGCCTAGTGCTTATGAGGTGACCAACCTGATGGCGACGCGCGGGGCGGCCGAGTGTTGTTTTTAAACTTAGGCGAGTACTGGACTGCAGCTAAGCCCCCGAGTGGGAGGGTTGCTCTCCACTCGGTAGGATTTTTTTTAAACTTAGGCTAGTACTGGACTGCAGCTAAGCCACCGAGTGGGAGGGTTACTCTCCACTCGGTAGGATTTTTTGAAACTTAGGCGAGTACTGGACTGCAGCTAAGCCCCCGAGTGGGCGGGTTGCTCTCCACTCGGTAGGATTTTTTTTTAAACTTAGGCGAGTACTGGACTGCAGCTAAGGCCCCGAGTGGGAGGGTTGCTCTCCATTCAATAGGATTTTTTGAAACTTAGGCGAGTACTGGACCGCAGCTAAGTCACCCACTGGGGGATTTAGAGCATATAAAAAAGAATAACAACCATTTATGAGATTGTAAAAACTGTGTCGCGGGGTAACCGAGTGGTGATGAGGTGACCAACCGATGGCAACGCGCGGGACGGCCGAGTGGTGATGAGGTGACCAACCAAGTGGCGACGTGCAGGGGCGGCCGAGTGAAGTAGACGCATCCTGCGGCATGGCGACGCACGGGGCGGCCAAGTGATGAAGATGTTTGCCGCGGAGTGACGATGCGCGGGGCGTCCGAGTGATGTAGACGCGTCCTGCAGAGTGGCGACACACGGAGCGTCCGAGTGAAGTAGACGCGTGCCGCGGAGTGACGATGCGCGGGGCGTCCGAGTGAAGTAGACGCGTCCCACGGAGTGGCAACGCGCGGGGCGTCCGAATGATGTAGACGTGTGCCGCGGAGTGACGATGTGCAGGGCGTCCGCGTGAAGTAGATGTGCGTGCCGCGGAGTGACGATGCGCGGGCCGTCCGAGTGAAGTGGCGATCCGCAGGGAGTCCGGATGATGAAGCATGTGGTGGTCGAGTGAAACTCTATGGGAAGGTTGAACCAGAGGAAGCAGTTGTCGCAGTCGAGGGTCGCCCTGACCTGTCGCCGCGTTCACTGGAGGGAGATGAATCCACGAGTGTGTTCGCTGCGTGGAGTAGAACCGCAGACGAGTTGAATGCAGTGGTCCTTGTCGTTGCTGTGGACGACTGACCGAGTGAATCCAGCAACCTCACGGCCGAGTGGGCCCTATCCAAGCGGATGCCTCGTCTGAGTGCTCCCGCCCGTCCGACTGAACCGCAGCTAGGCTGGGATCCAGTCGTTGCGGAGCTGGCTAGGCAAGGCCGACAAGGAGGGCTGGGCTCGGAGGCGCTGGTGAGGTCCGACGTGGATGTGCTCACGAGCGCACAAGCGTTGAACTGGCCTGATCCAAAGCGTGCAGGCGGAGTTGCCCACGTCCAACGCCAAATTAATCTGCATGCAGATGGTGTTACTCCGTTAATTGATAAGGCAGAGTTAAAACTGTTCATGCATGTAAGGGAAGTTTCCTTTTGCCACGGCCATTTACCCCCTGCATGCTGGAAATAAATGGGAGGGAATTAAGGGAATAAATGGGCAGGAATTAAAGGTTAGAAGGAGAGTCGTGGATGCAGGTCGGAGTCCGGAGAGCTCTGCTGCAGCGGAACTGTCGGTCTGGCCGAAATCGGTCAGCAGCTAGAGGTGGTGATGAAGAGGACCAGTAGCTGGCCGCAGCTCCAGCGCCGGACACGCGGGCCGGCGGAGTAGAGGGTGAGGTCGGCGCGAGCACTGCTGCCCGCGTTTCACACCTCGGCTGCCGGACTCTGCACCGGTCGGAGTCGCACTTCGACGCCCACGGAGCTAAACCAAGTGCCAGTAGCTGAGCCTTGTCGCCTGAGGGGCAGGTTCGCCCGTGGTCGTCGTGCTCCGCCAGCGGAGGAACCGGGCCGAGCATTAGCGGTTGTGCGTGAGTGGCCGCTCGGCGACGGCATCGCAGATGACGTCGGGCGGACAGCGGCGCTTCATCATCCGAGAACCTAGTCCTCAATGGGAAAGGGAGGCATCCTTTTGTATGAGCTCGTGTGCATACAGAAGAAGAACAAACAATCGTTAGATCAATAATTGATTATAGAAGAGGAAAAGGTGAGATGAGCAACTCCCTGATCCTTTCGCATGATGAGGAGTATTTTATCCTCCTGTAAATGGACTGATGTCCGGAACATCCTGGACCAAACCCTCCATTGATGATTGTTGATCGACGGACGAAGATCAAAGAAATAAAACCATTTGCATCATGGCTCGATAGACGCCATGCCCTACAGTGGGCGCCAACTGTCGTGGGAACGATTCCGACAATAATAAGGTATAGGGTAACGGAGCATGATCAATCGAGATGCATATGAGTTCGGGCCTCTCACGGTGGAGATAACACCCCTACGTCTCGTGCTCCGGAGAGGCTTTGTTTTACCTGAGTATATATCCGGAGATTACAATGTGTGTGTGAGAGAGGAACGGATCCCCATGCCTAAGCTAAGTCTTGAGACTAATGGTGAAAAGAGAGAGAGAGGTGGAAGAAAAGAACCCTCCCCCCTTTAGTCTAGTGGTGGGTGTCGGTGTCAAAACCGGCGGATCTCGGGTAGGGGGTCCCGAACTGTGCGTCTAGGCGGATGGTAACAGGAGACAAGGGACACGATGTTTTACCCAGGTTCGGGCCCTCTTGATGGAGGTAAAACCCTACGTCCTGCTTGATTGATATTGATATTGTGGATGTTTACAAGAGTGGATCTACCACGAGATCAAGGAGGCTACACCCTAGAAGCTAGCCTATGGTATGATTGTAAGGGTTGATATTGGTTGTCCTACGGACTAGAGCCATCCGGTTTATATAGACACCAGAGAGGGCTAGGGTTACATAGAGTCGGTTACAATGGTAGGAGATCTACATATCCGTATCGCTAAGCTTGCCTTCCACGCCAAGGAAAGTCCCATCCGGACACGGGACGAAGTCTTCAATCTTGTATCTTCATAGTCTTGGAGTCTGGTCGATGATGATAGTCCGGCCGATAATAGTTCAGCCGATGAGGGTAATCCGGCTATCCGGACACCCCCTAATCCAGGACTCCCTCAGTAGCCCCTGAACCAGGCTTCAATGACGATGAGTCCGGCGCGCATATTGTTCGGCATTGCAAGGCGGGTTCCTCCTCCGAATAATTCGTAGAAGATTGTGAACACCAGGATAGTGTCCGGCTCTGCAAAATAAATTCCACATTCCACCGTAGAGAGAATAATATATACACAAGTTCAATCTACTAACATTTTTCGCGGCATGACGTCACACCACTACCAAGCCATTACTTGAATCGTTTTTTACTTTACCATCTCAGCGCATTTAGCGAAGCGGTTTCCTTGGCACGTCTTGTCGAAGCAGAGATTGTGTTCCCCCTTAATCCGGGATTCTCATCAATACGGACGTGGGTAACCCAACCGCGCCATTGATGGTGGCGCTTGGGAGATAAGCGAGTTTTACCAGGCTGGTGGGGACGCATAGTCTTCGTCCGCCTATATATAAGGGATAAGGATTCACCTTTTCACCTATGCCTTCTTCCTCCTTTGCTTATCCATCTCCGCGCACTCGAGCTCCAGCGCCCAAGTCCGCACATCTCATCTCAACCTTCCCCAGCCATGTCTGGAGTGGGAGGCAAGTGGATGACCTCCTCCGTTACGGAGGAGCACATCGAAAGACTGCACGGCGCCGGCTATCTGTCCGGCGACATCGCGCACTGGCTGCCCGACGAGGGGCAGCTCATCCCACCCCCAGGCCCCATGAGAGGGTCGTTTATCTTCCCCATTTCCTTCGCGGACTGGGCTTTCCACTTCACCCCTTTGTCCGGGGGCTCATGTTCTACTACGGCATGGATTTCCATGATTTGGCACCGAACTTCATCCTCAACATCTCGGCGTTTATTGTCGTGTGCGAGGCCTTCCTCTGCATCCAGCCCCACTTCGGCTTGTGGCTCAAGACCTTCAATGTCAAGCTGAAGGTAGTGAAGGGCACTCAAGCGGAGTGCGGAGGTGCCATGTTGGGCAAGATGCCCAACGTCCTTTGGTTCGAAGGGGCCTTCGTGGAATCCGTCAAGGGATGGCAATCGGGGTGGTTCTATATCACCGAGCCGCGCGACCCTACGTGGGCGGCGGCCCCCGAGTTCAGATCTGGTATCCCTACGCAGCTCACCTCCTGGAAAAAGAAGGGCTTGCTGTGGGGTAGTTCGGAGGAGGTGACGGGACTCCAGGCCTGTATCCAGAAGCTGGTGAAGAAGCTCAGGCTGGTTAACATGGTCCAAGTCATGCTCGTCCGCCGAATTCTCCCATGCCAAGAGCGGGCATTCAATCTATGGGAGTTCGATCTGGAACAGCACCAGGCGTTGAGCGGGCTCTTCGACACGATGTACGAAGGCACCTGGAGGGTGCTGTTTAAGGGCGCCGAAGCCCCCGCATCCGCGACTGAAGATCGCGGATTTCGCTCGCAGCGCCAAGCTGACGAGGTAAGTGATTCTACCCCTTTACGAGACACTTGCTTTCCATAGTTTGACTCTATGCGGGTTTTGATTTCCCCTTTTCCTTTGACAGGACTGGATGAAGAAGGCGGAGCAGATTGACTGCCCGGCTCCCATGCCAGAAAACCCAATAGATGCTCGTCTAGCGAAGCTGCTGGTTCCGGCACCGCACGTGGTGCCGGAGAAGAAGGCCAAGAAGGAGGCCACGGGTACTCGAAAGAGTTCCCATTTTCAGGTGTCCGACGACTCCGAGGAGGACTCCTCCCCCGAAAACGAGGAGGAGAAAGAGGACTCTCTCCCAGAGGAGGGAGAGAGGAAGAGGAAAGCTTCCCCAACATGGGAGGCCGAAGGGTCCAAGAGGGGAAGGACTATTCCCCCGGACAGCTCCGCCAACTTCAATGTTGGCGAGGAAGAATGGCCTTCAAGGGCCAGGCCTCTGGCGAGATCGTAAGTATCCGGATTCCTGAATGATTTATAATTTCTTTTTATGTCACACAACGTCCTTCTAATGCCGCATACTGCCTGCAGTCCGGCCGATGATGATCTCCCCGCTTCATCGAGCGGGTCGTTGGCTCCGTCGCATGTGGATTCCATCCCGATGGCCTCCACCCCTCGCGCCACTGAGGACGCCGAGATGGGGTCCCAAGAAGGGACCCATCAGGGGGAGGCTCCGGAGGCGCCACAAGGCGGCCTCCCGGACTTTGCGCCGGACTCCACATTGGAACCCGTAGTGGTTCCGGAGTCCGGCCAGCGGCCCCGTCGCAAGAAGGGAAAGACCGTGATGCCGGCGGCCTCTGTCCAACTGGAGGCGCCGGACAACTTGTAGGAGGTGCTCCAAGGCGCTTCCATCAAGGAAGAACACCGCACTATCATGAGTGCGGTGATTCAGAAGGTACAGCTCGCCAAGAGCAGGCTGACCGAAGCCTGCAGTAGCCTTCTAACAGGCTTTGAGGTAAGAAGTTAAAATTATGTAAGGTAATACCGCATAAACAGTAGCCCCTGATGCTCGGTTTGGTGTTCGGAAAGAAAAGCCGGACTGAGGATCTAAAAAGATATACGCAGGGTTGCTAAAAAGTATGTCAATATGGGTTTGCAGGTTGCGCTGCTGACCTCTGCCGCACTGACTGTGGAGGTCGGTGCTTTGAAGCAGGAGCTCGAGCGGTCCGAGCAAGAGCTTGGCCGTGCCAAGAAGCATCTCGAGGACAAAGAAGGTGAGTAACACCACTTTGAATAGTTACCTTACAGAAAAGGATTTAGGTTGCAATAAAAGAATAACAAGGATAACATGGGTACTGCAGGGGCCACGAAAGAGGTGGCAACCCTGAAGGAAGCCGTGTCCGCGGCCGCAAGGTCCGAGCAAGAGCTTGGCCGTGCCAAGAAGCATCTCGAGGACAAAGAAGGTGAGTAACACCACTTTGAATAGTTACCTTACAGAAAAGGATTTAGGTTGCAATAAAAGAATAACAAGGATAACATGGGTACTGCAGGGGCCACGAAAGAGGTGGCAACCCTGAAGGAAGCCGTGTCCGCGGCCGAACGCAGTGCGGCCGCGGAGCGGACAGAGCGAGAAAAGCAGGAGGCGCAGGTGGCGGCGGTTCGGCAAGAGCTCTAGGCTCTCATGGAAAAGCATGAGAGTTTGGAGCGTGACTCAAAGACTCGAGAGTCCGAGCTTGCCTCGGCTCTCGAAAGTGCCCAAGCCGCCAAGGCCGAGGCCCATAAGGCCCTTCAGGAGGTGGAAGATGTGAAGAAAATAGCGGCGGGTAAGGCATTTTTCATGCAAAGCAAGCATGTTAATGTAAACTACCTGACACTTACCCGGATTCGGAGCTCTCCAGGGGCGTTTGCAGATTTGCCTCGCAATGCATCCGATGCCGCCGCATTCTACCGTGGTGAGGAGGGAAGCTCAACGGAGAAGGTCTTCTGGTCTGAGTATGCTGAGGCCGGCCATCCGGTGCCCCCTAGCGACCAGCTGAAGCAACTGGTCGAACTCCACAAGGTAGCTGAGGAGGCCATGAAGGGCCTCATAGTCCGGCTGTGGCCTGGAGAGGCCATGCCTGGAAGCTACTTCGGCCTCGTGCGGCGGCTGGTGGACGCGTGCCCCAGGGTGGAGGTCATCAAGCGCTCCGCCAGTATTGAAGGTGCTCGTCGGGCCCTTGCCCGCTCAAAGGTGCATTGGGGCAAGTTGGATGCGGAGAAGCTAATCACTGACGCGCCACCAAGGGCAAGGAATATCGTACGCCCGAAATGTACTATAAGACTATCCTGAAGGGTGCCCGCAAGATTGCGGATGAGTGCCCCCGAGATGTAATTATTGAGTAAACTCGCTATGTAGTATCCTGTGCGCTAAAAACTTTGTTCATATGCGCTAGGCAACGCTTGTTTAATTTAAAATATTACCTTCTGTGCGGCCGTTTGTTAAATCTGAGAGATGGCAAGTCGTCGGCTTCAGCCCCCATGCCGCGAGTGCTGGGGTGTTCGGGATAAACTTGAGCACTCTTGTTCCCATTGTTGGGTCCATCTAGGGAGGCGCTCAACACAACGAACAAGGCAACCGGACTTATAATGCTTGAACACTCTCACTTAGCCATAGAATTCTATAATTTTAAATTTCGGCGAAGCCCCTAGTATTCGGAAGACCGAATTCGGGGCGCTATCCATGCCTTCGTCGGACATTATCCAGAACTTCGCTCGAAGCGGCGTAGGTCTTTAAGGACCCGAAAAAACCTCTCGAACAGCGACCAGTCTCTCGCCTTATCATGACAGTCAGTTTTAGCTTTCTCCACTGAGGCGTTAACCCGGCTCAACCGGGGCGCAATCGCAGTGGTTCTCCCAGTGCTACCTTAGCTGATAGAACAGAAACGTAAGGTGCCAAACATGGGATCTGGGCAAACCCAACTATTGACCCAAGACATGATTCGGAGCCGATTCATATAATGCTATAAGTTCGGGGTGCCGCACTTGTGAAAGTGTTCGAACTTATCACACCATAATGCGGGGAACATAAGCCCCTGGTGTATTCGGCCGTACCAAAATATACGGATGCAACATGTCGTAAATGAACATATATATATATAGAAAGTAATGCAATTATGGGCGAAAAGTGCTGCATTTTATTCAAGAAGGTCTGCTATGAGTGCGAAATGATACAAATAGTGTGGAAAGCAAGGGATTGGACGAATTAAATGTGTCTCCCCCCAGGGGTAGGCCGCGGAATGGTGTATTTAACAAATTTAATGCTCGTAATGGAGACCACCTGAGTGTTCGTCGCGGCCTTTGTCCCTCCCTGGCTATTGCATCGTGAGTTCGGCAGGTTCACCGCCGGACAGAGTCCTGTATATAAAAAAATAAAAATAAAAGAAAAGAGCGACACACTTTGGAGCCCCTGGTGTGGTCGAACCGCACTCTGGGTTTGTTGTGGTCGTGCCCCTTCCCCTAGACCCATGGTATCTTCAGGGTGTAATTATGTACGCGGAGAGTTTGTCTTGCAATTGTGCGAGGGTTGGGGTTGGGGCCGCATTGCTACGCGTGCTCGGAACGTGCCAGGTGGTCTTGGTTGATGTTGCTCCGGGCGCGTTTGGCTCTGTCCAATCGTTTAACGGCCGGACTCAAGAATTGCCTTAAAAGGCTGCTCTGTACTTCTGCCGCAAGAGTCGTTGTATGTTCCTCTGTTCGGAGGGAGCGTTCCGTGTTTCCATTGACCGTGATGACTCCGCGAGGGCCTGGCATCTTGAGCTTAAGGTATGCATAATGCGGCACCGCGTTGAATTTTGCGAACGCGGTTCGTCCAAGCAGAGCGTGATAGCCACTGCGGAACGGGACTATGTCGAAGATTAACTCCTTGCTTCGAAAATTATCCGGGGATCCGAAGACCACTTCCAGTGTGACTGAGCCTGTACAATTGGCCTCAACACCTGGTATGACGCCTTTGAAGGTCGTCTTTGTAGGTTTAATCCTTGAAGGGTCTATGCCCATCTTGCGCACTGTATCCTGATAAAGCAGGTTCAGGCTACTGCCGCCGTCCATCAGGACTCTCGTGAGGTGAAAACCATCAACAACTGGGTCTAAAACCAATGCGGCGAATCCGCCATGGCGGATACTGGTCGGATGGTCTCTTCGATCGAAACTGATCGGGCAAGAGGACCACGGGTTGAATTTTGGGGCGACTGGCTCCATCGCGTATACGTCCCTTAGTGCACGCTTCCGCTCCCTCTTGGGTATATGCGTTGCGTATATCATACTTACCGTCCGAACTTGAGGGGGGAATCCCTTCTGTCCTCTGTTGTTCGGCGGCCGGGTCTCTTCCTCGTCATCGCTGTATAGCCCCTTGTCATTGTTTTCGGCAATTAATTTGCTTGCCTGCTTGAATACCCAACAATCTCTGTTGGTGTGGTTAGCTGGCCTTTCGGTGGTTCCATGTATTTGACAAGAGCGGTCGAGTATTCGGTCCAAATTGGACGGGCCCGGAGTTGTTCTTTTAAATGGCTTCTTCCGTTTACCGGGTTTGGAGCCTCGGAATCTGGCGTTGACTGCCGTATCCTCATTGCTATCGCCGTTAATGCGGCGTTTTTTTGTTTCGACGCGACCTGCCATTGCGGTCCTTGGTATCCGGACTGCCAACATTTTTCCTGAGGTTGTTGCTGCGAGCTAGCCAGCTATCCTCCCCCGCATAGAAGCGGGTCATGAGTGATGTGAGGGCTGCCATGGATTTTGGCTTTTCCTGTCCTAGGTGCCGGGCCTGCCACTCATCGCGGATGTTATGTTTGAAGGCCGCGAGGGCCTCTGCATCCGGACAGTCGACGATTTGATTTTTCTTTGTTAAGACCCGTGTCCAGAATTGCCTGGCCGATTCGTCTGGCTGCTGGATTATGTGGCTTAGGTCATCTGCGTCCGGTGGTCGCACATACGTGCCCTGGAAGTTGTCGAGGAATGCGGCTTCCAGGTCTTCCCAGCATCCAATTGACTCTGCGGGCAGGCTGTTAAGCCAATGTCGAGCTGGTCCTTTAAGCTTGAGCGGGAGATATTTGATGGCATGAAGATCGTCGCCGCGGGCCATATGTATATGAAGGAGATAATCCTCAATCCAAACCGCGGGGTCTGTTGTGCAATCATAGGATTCGATGTTAACGGGTTTAAACCCTTCAGGGATTTGATGATCCATTACTTCGTCAGTGAAGCATAGTGGGTGTGTGGCGCCTCTGTATTGAGCAATATTGCGACGTAGCTCAAGAGAGCGTTGTCTGCTGTGTTCGGCCCGGCCGGAGTAGTTGTATCCGGCGCGACGGTATTTGTCGTGGGTCTTGGGGCGCCCACGTGATCCATAGATAGATCTGGATTGTCTTGCCTTGTCCTCCAATATGTCCCGCAAGTCCGGCACGTTCCCCCGTGGCTTCGCGCTTTTCGAGCGGTGCCGGGGTACGGTTTTGGTGGAGGGCTTACATGCCTCTCTGTCCCAGCCACGAGGTGGTCGGTCTGCCGTATTGTGCGCTGGTGATGCCGGTTTGTATGCTTCCTCCTCTAGTCGGGGGAGCAACTTGCGTTTCGGGTAGCTTTTGGAGGGGCGTTCAAGTTCATACTCTTCGGCCGCGAGGACCTCGGTCCATCTGTCGGCCAGCAGGTCTTGATCAGCTTGAAGCTGTTGCTGATTTTTCTTTAGACTATTTGTTGTGGCCATTAGCCTGCGTCTGAAACGCTCTTGGTCGACGGGATCCTCAGGCATGACGAATTCATCGTCTTCGAGGCTTGCCTCGTCTCCGGAGGGAGGTATGTAATTATCATCCTCGACCTCTTCGTCTGCCGCCCTCTCGTGAGGGCTTGCTTCTGCCTCCTCCTGCACTGAGTCTTGCTGGAGGGGGTTATCTTCGGCACTTTCTGGGGTGTTGTTATATCCTGTGTCGGAATCTCCATTCTTGCTGTGGCGGGACTTAGAGCGGCGCCGCTGACGTTGGCGCTTGGGCTGTTTCTTTAAGGAATCGGCCTCCGCTGCTTCTTCGCCGTCCCCGTCTTTTGGGGTGTCCACCATGTATATGTCGTATGACGAGGTGGTCTTCCAGTGTCCCGTAGGCACTGGTTCTTGATAGTCTCCGGCATCGTCGTCCATACCGTCGATGTCTTTGGAGTCATAGTCGAGTACGTCGGTTAGATTGTCGATGGTGGCTACGAAGTGGGAGGTGGGTGGGCTCTGAATTTCTTCGTCATCCGCGTCCCAACCATATTGGCCGTAGTCCGGCCAGGGATCTCCGGATAGCGAGAAATGCTTCAGCGAATTTAAGATGTCGCCGAAGGGTGAGTGCTGAAAGATGTCCGCGGCGGTGAATTCCATGATCGGCGCCCAATCGGATTCGACTGGCAGGGGCGCAGGAGGTTCGGAGTCTGGCAGAGAGTCCGGCACCTCGGAGTCATGAGCTTTATGCGGGACAAGGTCAGTGTTCGGCTCTATAGCCGTAGAAGTTGCAGCTCCCGAGGCGGTGTCCAGCGACCCATCCTCGATCTGTGCGATCAGCTCCGGACTATAGGCTGGAGCAGATTCGTGTGCGGCCTCCAAGGCGCTGCCCGGCGGCAGAGTTAGGTCGTGCCCACCACGACAGTGCGGCGCACTTGGCTGCAGCTCGGATCCGTCGAAGATCAAGTCCCCGCGGATATCGGCTGTGAAGTTTAGGCTTCCAAACCTGACCTGACGGCCAGGGGCGTAGTTTTCGATCTGCTCTAGATGGCCAAGTGAGTTGGCCCACAGTGTGAAGCCGCCGAATACGAAGATCTGTCCGGGGAGAAAAGCCTCACCCAGGACTGCGTCGTTGTTGATTGAAGAGGCCATCAAGCCTATCGGTGACGACACAGAGGAACTCTCAATGAAAGCACCAATGTCGGTGTCAAAACCGGCGGATCTCGGGTAGGGGGTCCAGAACTGTGCGTCTAGGCGGATGGTAATAGGAGACAAGGGACACAATGTTTTACCCAGGTTCGGGCCCTCTTGATGGAGGTAAAACCCTACGTCCTACTTGATTGATATTGATATTGTGGATGTTTACAAGAGCGGATCTACCACGAGATCAAGGAGGCTAAACCCTAGAAGCTAGCCTATGGTATGATTGTAAGGGTTGATGTTGGTTGTCCTACGGACTAGAGCCATCCGGTTTATATAGACACCGGAGAGGGCAAGGGTTACATAGAGTCGGTTACAATGGTAGGAGATCTACATATCCATATCGCCAAGCTTGCCTTCCACGCCAAGGAAATTCCCATCCGGACACGGGACGAAGCCTTCAATCTTGTATCTTCATAGTCTTGGAGTCCGGTCGATGATGATAGTCCGGCCGATGATAGTTCGGCCGATGAGGGTAATCCGGCTATCCGGACACCCCCTAATCCAGGACTCCCTCAGTGGGGGTGGCTTATATAGAGTGCGCCACCCCCTCACCTCCTATGTTACAAATTGAAGCATCAATGCCATAATACCTGCCCACTACAAAACCATCATGCTGACTATTGGTCTTCGCATATCCGAGTGAGTTACATGGCCGAGTGGAATGAGCTCGTCGAGTGGAGTGCTGTGCTGCAAGTGGTTGTTGCCGTCCGAGTGACTTTCAAGTTGTGGTACGTCTGGACGGCGATCTGGCCCAGGGGCCCAGTACAAAGTGCATGGTGTCCATGGGTAGGGTCTTTAGGTCAGGCCTGTTACCCTACCCCTAATACATGTCCTCGTCAGCCGTCACCGCAGAATAAGAGGGGGTGTGGGTGAGTAGAGGGATGGCTTGGCCAGCGGTGGGAGTAGTATGGGGCGGTGAGGCCTCCACGGCATCACAGCCAGCCACGGGAGGCAGGAGCACGCGACACGACCGACGCTGCCTTGGGCGGCTAGAGCAAGAAGACCAGAGGTTGAAGAAGCACTACGGCCGTTGGATGGACATCGGACGGTCACTACAGCTAGAATCGTTTATATTTACTAAGTTGAAAAAGCCCTTGGTAGGCGTCAACTTAGTAGGCCCACAGGTCAGCCTCCGAAATGGTGCGCCCCAGATGTCAGGGGGAGGAATCATTTTTTGGGCTGCTGAAGCAAGAATATCCGAGATTGAAGAAGAAGCACGACATCCATTGGATGGACATCCAACGGCCACAGCTGCTAGAACCGTGTGTTGTTGACAAAGTCTTGCATACGCGTCAACTTAGTTTTTTTAGGGTACGCGCCAACTTAGAAGGCCCACAAGTGTGTGGCAGAGAACATATAGCCCATTTGCGATTTGTAAGAATGTACGGCCCATTTTTTTAATTCTAATGGAATTTACTACAGCCCATTTACAGTTTGTTAAAAGTACACCCCAACTTATAGCTAGGACAACGATTAATAATTTCAAAGAACCGCTCAAAATAGAATTCAAAAAAATTTCCCACATTTTGATGGGATCCGAAATTTCTAGTCAGATTAAATATAATTTCAAAATAAATTTGTTTTACGTTAAAATCCAATGAAATATTGTGCGCGCAACAAGTAATGAAATTAAAATTTTCAAATTCCAAAAATAATATATATTTTAAACTAATTACGGGTTTGGTGCATTTTTTATAGTTCCTGCGTAGTTATTATAATTACATCCCATTTATTATTTCTTAAATTCCATTTCTTGTTAAGCCTAATGCATACCTCCTAGGAAAGTTTGCAGCCCAGCGGGGCGGAGAATAACAAGTTGACCCGGATATTGTGTACAACTGTCGGGCCAGTTGCATTGCTGATGTTGAAAAAAAAGGCTTGTGTAGTACAGTACAACCTAACATGGCTACTTAGCCCACATTCAGCCATATGCATTGTTGATGCTCAGTAAAAACTTATATAGTTGACACAATCATATAGAACATCATAGCACACTGAACTTGCATACAAAAATTTCACGCAGGCGGCACAATCAGGACGGAAGCAGTGGATCGCTACGGGTAGGGCTATGTTGAAACCAATGAGGTCGTACATAACGTTTCATCATCTTTATCAATGACGGGGAAATATCTTGAATGTTGTGCAAATAAAACAGACGGACAACACACTAAGTTCTGCTAGCACATTAAGTTGACGTACATCCCTTTCTAAAAAAGTTTAGGTACAAAAGTAGAACAGGTCACAATCAAATGTACTGGCATATCAGTGCTTCACACCCATAGCTCGGATTTAACTAGTATCTGACAAGATTTAGTTGTTACCTCAAATTAGAGCACATCCATGCAGCCAGCCCTGCCTCTTCTCCCAAAGAAGCAGTGGCCTCCGCCGCATGATGGAATAGGCCCTGTGCCATCCATCATCCGAGCAACACGGGGAAAATCTGACGTGGACTCTTGTAATGGACGTCGTCGACGGACCCTGGCACCAGTGGCGGCAGCAGGACTTTGATTGATGGATTGACCACTTCTTCGACATGCACGAACACTCGATACAGTTACATCCGTAACTTGGTCCGCGGCGGGCTTGGTGGCAAGGAATAGTACAACCCCGGTTCCTGCACCAGTACCTCAACACCAATCACCTTCGGTATGTTGGACGGCTTCTTCATCCATGCCATAACCGTCAGAGCCCAGCTGTCTGGAGGAACAAACATACTTACGAGCTCACCTCCAAGGTCGTTGATAAGCTCATTCATGGACTCGCTGTTCCAAGCATGTCGAGGCATCCCATGGAAGGTAAGCTTTGTGAAAAACTCCAGCTCAGAGGGCACTGAGCCCCATCCTGGGTGCCACCGATCAAAGCTCACCAGCGCGTCATCGCAGAACAAACGCCGGGAAGATTCGAACACACGACTGCAGTCGAAAGTTTTCCGGAACCTAACAAAGAAATCCGCCGGTGGTGGACAGACTTCGACGAGCAAGTCACTTATTTGGATGTTGTGCGCAATGCCAAGAGCTTTGTCAAGGTCGTCCGGCGAGACGGGAGGCCGGTCGCCGTTGGTGGTTACCATCAGCACTTTGCCGGCAAACTGGTCGTCAAGCGCCGCCATGCCACTGTTGAGCAACAGCACGCAGCGACCGAAGGCAGGACGGACCTCAGGACCTCCGGCTCGGAGATCCGCATTGACCGGTGACATGATAGTGCGCTTGAGTACAGGGAGTACAGGAGGACGATTTGGGGGAACTGGAGTAGGAATCGAGATTCCAGAGGTGGGGGAGGGGTGGGAGATTGGGGATGAAAAGGTAGCATGAATTTCGAACACGCGCCATTATGCTCTCGGCGCGCAAGCGCACGAAAACACCGGCGGCGCCCACATGTCAACCTTAGAGTCCTTTTTCTTTCTTTTTTGGAGAGCCCAGCCTTTTTTAGGATCTTTTGAGAGCCCGACCTGAGAGTCATAATTGACCCGTTTGGCATTGCGTTACTACTCGCCCATATTCAATGACACCTCATTGGCCCAAACAAGTGTACATCATCGAAAAGACAGTGAGCTCAAATTATATAACTTGAAAAAAGAGATACTCTGAACACTGGAGAATGGTGTTGCCCTCATTTACCCCACCAGTAGTTCGAGACAATAAACAGTTCGAAACAACGATATATACAACATTCAAACACTAACTAGTGACTACTACTGACATAAATAGCAAGACATGATAGTTCATAAGAAGTCTTGCTACACCACCACCCATCTACAGCGCTTAGACTCTCGTGATCTAGACGAGAATGACATTCTAAACAGAGGAAATTATTACATAATAAGAGTGACATAGACGAGGATGACCAAATGACAAGGAATATGCATATCAAAAGGAGGAAGTACCCATCCAGAACCAGTAGCAAAGACAACAAAGTCATTCGAAGAGATGATCCAACACCATCATAATTTGCAGCCCTGCTTCAGCGACCAATGATCCGGAGACACCAGTACTCCACCCTTTCGATGCAACAGCCCAATTACCTATCAACCTGAAGGCTTGAACCACATCACTGCCTGTCGTAATTGAGACATCCACGTATCAAAGTTATTCCGGATGCCTTTGTCATTCTCACCTTCTTTTGGCTGCAGGTTGTATCGTTGACAATCAGGGGAGTTTGCTCCCGAACTCCTAGGGCTCGTGGTGTAGACACGGTTTTCCATAGCAACAGAGCCTCCCTGCCATCAAGGTCCTTGCCAACGATGATCTTCTGGTTAATTGGATAATTGAGTCCGAGAAACAGAGAGTGTGAATCAAGGTTGTTTACTCGCCTCCAACTAAAAAATCCTAAAGGCCCCAACAAGCTGGTATCCTACTCATAGACGTAACAACCACTGTCCGGATACTCACGTATTTCACGGTGCTTGTATACAGTGGGGTTTTTGCAATATAAGTTTTCCGACTCATGTGTCTGAATGATCATCAGCCTTTTGCCGTCGTCTTATCGGGCGAGGAACCAGTTGTGCTTCCCTGTTTTTGGCAAAGGTGGTGTGATTACAAAGGGTAGTAACTGTAGGGACACTGCATCATATCAAAAAGGATAGGCATTGTTAATGTAAGATTAGCATTGTTCAGAGTATGAGTAGGATAATGCAAGAAACAACATTGAGATGTCCCTGTTGGAACTGGAAGGAAAATACAGGGAAATGTATACTAGGTTTGAAAATATAGAAGTGCCATGCATGGTTATAGTCATGTTATCTCGCAATCAATTCTTCACAGGAAACTACCATGTCATGCATGTTATGTAATCATGTTCTGTCCTCACAAACAAATTCTTCAAGGTAACTAACAGACCATGCATTGTTATATACTCGTGTTCTGTGGGCAAAAATTTTGCGAGGATATTATTCTAGCCATTGATTGCTGAAGGGAGAATATAGGTATGTACACATGGTAAGCATTACAGGATTTCACTACTTCCAAATATAGAGTTCTCCATATGCACATTTACTTCCCTTATGTATGGTTAGATGAAACCAACAGTGTGGTGCATGTTTCTACATCATGAAAATGAGGAAACTAACATGGCCATTGATACACATTCATATTTAGTAGTAGTATATAGATTACTGTAAAATAAGGAGAATATCCATATATTCCTAACCGTTTGATTATTAAGGGGTAGAAATTGGCTGTAATGACATGGTCACAATCGCATGAATTAACTCATTCCAAATATAGCTGATTTATGGCATCTCTGATACATAGCCATAGTTGTACTCAAATTCTGCTCAAACAGGGATATGCCAATCATCACAAAAAGTTCAAACAGTGTCATGGAATCATCATTAACATGAGAAGGAAACAACTTACACGCGTCGTCCCAGCAATACGTGGTGCCATCTGCCTTGTCGATCGCGCAGATGATGCCATTGTGTTCAATAGCATCACAGAAGTGTGTATCAGCTTTGACCATGATCCACTGTGAGCTAAGTTGTCTCCAGCTAAAGAAGGCACCGGTGTAAAGATAGGCGAGTCTGTGGTCAAACAAGGCAATTAGCTTGAAGTCTGCGTAATTCGCATGTCGTGTGGGCACTTGGCAGATTACAATCTTCTGCAAAACAAGATCCGTCCAATTGACATGGTAATCTAGATGACTTGGAACGCGATGGTAAAACTCTATATAATCCAACGGAGGAAGAATAATCTCATGGGAGGTCTTGAAGTTCACGAGCACCAACTTTTTCCCGTCTTCTCTGAAGGCAGCCATCCAGTGGGAGTTCATGCCGACCTAGTACATACCTGCCAAGAAGTTTCGGGCGATGGTGATCGGATCAAAGTCGAGGGAAATGATGTACGACGACCCACTACATACCTGCAAAGAAGTTTCGGCTAATGGAGATCGGATAGAAGTCAAGGGGCATCATGTACGCCTCCGTAGCATGGTGAGTCAATCTCGTAAGACAAGATAGCAGCAAGCAGGGTGTCTTGAAAAGCTTAGGCCTTGCTTCCATGATGGCCGTGTGCATGTCCCTCGAGTAGCAGCCAGCCGCAGGGCGCTTAACATATCCATACACGAACAACAGAGGTCGAGGATGTCACTAGGGAGATTGCTCCAATCGCTGCTCATATGGATGCTGCGCGGTTCACGTTCAGCCATGGTGGAGTTTGGAATGTGGGGGTTTGGGGGGCTTGATTTACGGGGGAGAAGGCTGTCGGTGCTGGAGCGGCTAGCGAGGGAATAGTGGTACTGGGGAAGGCGAGCGAGGCGATGGTACACGGGGGCACAGTGAGATGGAGACCGAGACTGAGATGGAGATGGAGATGGAGTGGTGCTATGGGAGGGGAGAGGGAGACGAGGCGAGGCATGCCAATGTGCTGTACAGCAGCGGTGACAGACTGCACAATGCACAGGGTGAGGCTGACTTTGTTAACCCGAACACGCCGCATGGACTAGTGTCAGGAGCAGGGTGTTATCACTTCACTGTGAGGACCGGATGAATAGTATTTTGACCATCAAGTGTACCACAGATGTACTAGTAGGAACATGAGTACTCCAGTATTGTATAGCGGAAATAGGTCTCCCGTGCTAGCATGCCTATTCACTTCATCCTCCAGGTATCATCCATATTGCAAGCAGAACCAAATTCGCGTGCATGCGGAAGCGCGAAGATGGGCCTTTGATGAGGATAACCATGTACTCCCTCCGTCTAGGTGAGAGCAACCTAGGTGGCTGTAGATTGGACGAGAAAGAGCACCGGGACGAGGAAAACTTCCAACCACGACACTATTACAAATGGAAGCAAAATCAGCAATTAATACGTAGTTATAAGGATGCCTTTTCAGCTCTCCAAGCATAAAACGCCCTACCGCGATGCATGCGGTGGTCGTTCTGGTGCATCAAGGATGGCATGAAGATTGTTCCACACTTGAGAAGAGGAAAAATGGAAAGGTAGAACGCGGCAGCAGAGGAAGAGAACGCTGGCTAACAAGGCTGGGAGGGAATCGAGCAGGAAGTTAATGCTCCACACCTAAAGGTTTTGGGAAAACCTGATTTTCATAAGGTGACTTACTCACCTAGACGGAGGGAGGATTCCTTAACTAGAGAATGTTGTGTCTCCCACGCACGCGCCAATATCCATCTGAACCAGCTACGACACATTTTTTTATCTATTTGCATAGGTCCCACCTATCAGGAACGATGGGCACATACACGAACAGGTACGACTCCTTAGTCTACCTGCATAGCCTTTTCGTTTAGTCTACCTAGCCGTCTTCTCCCATTTACTTCTCCATCGGGAACCGATTTTCCTTGGCTTCTTCACCTCCGCTTCGTCTTCATTTGCATCCAAACCCCACAGTGTTCACATTGTTTTAACCTCTTTAAATATTCATCTAGTACTTCAGTTAGACTAGCCATCTAATCCTAATTCTCCAAACCATAGCCCTCCGTTCCAGCGGTTCCAAATGGCGAAAGAGATCGAGATGCAGGTTTTTAGCGTCCAACATGTCCTCGTCGAAGGCTCGTTGAGCATAGTTGCCACCGTCACCGTCCACCCAAGGGTTGTTCGGTAGTGGATCAACAATGTATCCAACTCCCTCGAAAATGTAGAGACGAGGGTCATCGGTCTCGACGCAGAGTACACAAAGCATGCCACTGGGAAGATCCAACACACCGCCGTCCTTCAGCTGTGCCGCGAAGATGATGTTTTGGTGTACCACATCATACACGCGCCCTCCATACCAGGTGAGCTTTACGATTTCTTGTCTTAGGAGGACGTATACTTCTGTGGGGCAGCCATCAAAGGGGACAAACAGAAGATGGAGCCGTACAACCTTGATTTGAAAAGCACCCCTGACCTACAAACCAGAATCAAAATTCTTGTAGAAGATTGTGATAAACAGACACCATCCCTACTCGACGTAGCAAATTTTGTGCTCGGTACAAATCTTCAGAAGGGTGACGAGATGGTGGCACTAAGGTTGTCTGGATGGGAGAATTATCCCTTGACGTACAAGTGGATAAAATATGCTGCCCTCGATGCCCGTGTGAGTTTCGAGATAGCTGCAAGGTCCAAAGAGCTTGTTGTGAAGCCCTCTCCCACAGAAAATGAGAACAGGAAGAAGAATAAGAATAAGAAGAAGAAGAAGAAGAATAAGAAGAAGAAGGAGGAGGAGGAGAAGAAGAAGAAGAAGAAGAAGAAGAAGAAGAAGAAGAAGAAGAAGAAGAAAAGGCTGCACCAGCAGGAGGGCATTATGGATGGATGAAATATTTCCTCTCTTGTAAAAAACATTATTCCCTCTCGGTGTATATTTGATATAGATGGACTATTTAGATGGTGTGCATGTATTTGGAACAAAGTAGTAGCGTGGGTCCGCTTGACTATAAGGAACTATCTATCCGCATATATAGCTTTCTCTACTACTCCTTCCAGTGATCGGTATGCAATGCATGTGTCCGTAGACATGACAGCTTGTCCATGGAAGCAACTACGGCGACCATCACATTTCATCCACTGCCACTCGCGATTCCCAGACGCCGCTCCAACCCACGGCACCACGTCCCCCGACGTGCGCCTCACCCTTCTCGGCTGCACTGCCCCTCTGCCTTTGTGTGCATAACATGTGGGCCACCTGAAATGAGGCAAGCATCAAGTTTCTACCACAGCCACACGCGATTTCCACAACGCCTCTTGAACCCATGACACCACATGTCCCTCAACCTGTGGCTCACCCCTCTTGGCCCCACTGCCCCTCTGTCTTTAGGAGCATTACATGTGGACCAGTCACCTATCGGGTCCACATGTTATTGACTAAAAGGCAGGTGTAGTAAGGCGCTGAAGAGGGAAATGTAACTCCTACACTAGGCCTTGGGGTGCTACCGCTACATGAACTCATGCCAAACTCGATATTTGTTTCTTTACTATACATGCATGCAACAATTTAATGAACATTGTAATCTCAACATGTGATGGGGAGCTCTAAATTTGAATTTGAAACTTATAAAATGAAAAGATTCAAAAATAAATAAATTGGGAGAGAGGGAGTATATCGTAGGATGTGTCCCATATGAAATAAGTCCCCTTGTTTGTCACCGCGAAGATGCAGTTAGAAAGGAGCACCGCGTCTTCGTACTCGTACGACAACAAATCGGCCGCAGACAACATGGTCCGCCTTTGACCGCCATGTGCAAGGTTCATGCTATCTTATTCAATCTCACCGTGGTTCCATCGTACCAATCCATGTGGTGGCCTGTTGCATGGCTGATCCCAATGTTGGACAAAGGTTCTACAGGAACGGTGTCACCATTGTAAATGTTGTGCAAATTGATGTTGGTACCCTCCCGTGCATATGCAAGCCAATCTCCACTCGCACCAAGCCTAACCTGTGAAACAGTGGGCAGGGGGAGAATTAGGAAATGGACATGGAAGTAGTCTTTAGAATGCATTTACTACATGATGGGGATATAACTATTGGTATGACCCGCCCAGGAGGGGCCGGGTTATACTTACAAATATTCTTGAAGCCCAAGACCCAGGGTAGAGATGGCGGTTCAGTTAAGGGTCCAAAGCCTAGAGGCGGCTTAAGGCCCGTAGTGATAAACAGCCATATGTGCGTGACTTGTATTGCAAGGCAAGAATAGTTAAGAGGCCGAGCCGGACAATGTTTATGAAGCGGCCGGGACTCTGTAAGCCGCTGGGCGTCAACCTCTGTATATAAAGGGACGACCCGGCGGCGGTTCAGGACAAGTAACATCAACTCGAGAGCTAGGTCAAGCGATTCGCTCCCTCGTTATCGAGACATAAGTAATCCCACTCAAAACTGGATCGTAGGCTTTTACCTTCACCGTAAGGGGCCGAACTAGTATAAACCTCGTATCCTTTGTCCCGATTAACCCCTTTAAGCTTCCTAGTTGTGATGGCTCCACGACTAAGTCCTTTCACTAGGACATCTGCCATGACAATTCCACGATAGTTGGCGCCCACCGTGGGGCCAGCACAGACTGGATTTGAGTTCTTGAAGGGCAGCTTCGAAGGGCTCAAGGGATATGCTGTGGGCCGAATGACCAAGAGTCGTCGCGGCAAGCTCTAAATCAACGACGCAGGCTGGGGCCCAGACGCCGGCTCAATTGAGTACGTGTACCGGGTCCCCTTCGGTAGAATCCACGTCTTCATCGGCAAGATCGGCGAGCCGGGCCCTGAGCCGGACATCTGCACCGACCTCGTCGAGACTGCTCAGCGTGCGAGACCCGCCCGGGCTCTGCCTGCTGTGAAGCGTGCCTTCGTGGGATGCATCCATGGAGGGTTCTCTGAAGGATCTACATCTGGCAGTGAGACGGCCATCTATTCTGATGGTGGGTCGTGCACAGGCGAGACAGATTGGTTGTATCAACTGCAATACGGCGGGCTTGGGGGCTGTTCTGATGGCAGCAGTATTCCGAATTTCCTTGAGCCGCCGAGCAAGGTCGGAATCTTCATGGCCGACACACAGCCTATTCAAGACTCCGCAACTACGGTAGCAATAACCTCTGGGTCAGCAGAAGCCAGGGTAGGAGGCCCTGCGCGCTCGTCGGCTCAGGTGCTATTGGATCTTACGGACAAGATGACCGCTTTGTTAACTGTCGTGGTCAACCCGGCGGATCAAGCTCAACACGATGCGGAAGTGGCATGGTTAAAGCTGGACATAGTGCAGGCGAAGGAGGATCTGGCAGTAGAAGATGTCAGGATGACCGCAGAGCGGGCGGATCTGGATGCTCAGGCTCAGCGGATTCTTGCGCAGCCTTTCCAGCTCACGCAGGATCAGAACGCTTCTAATGAGGACATGAGGAGAAGATATCAGAAGACCCAGTCTCGGCTCCCTCTGGTTTATGATCCTCGAAAACTCTTCCATACACCCGGTGCCGGGCCCAGTAACCCGCCGGATTGTGACACGCGGGCTTGGGACGCCGGTTCAGCCACAGGTGATGCCCCCCCACCCGTGTGAATACTGCACCACCTCAATATGTACCGACGCCACCGGGTCATTATTCTAACCCGTTGGAGAACATGATTGCGGCAGCGGTTGAAACCTGTCGGGTCAGAGAACTTCTTCAAACGGCCTTAGCACAACAGGAGGTGTACTCATACAACCGCGACATGATTCATTCAACCCCTCGTCCGAGCCAAAGCTTGAGTTATAGCAGGCACATGGACTCAGCGGTCGTTTCAAGCAATGTCCGGCGTTGTAACCAGCTAGGTGGGCATGACCCAGCGTGCAATGGAGCCTTTAACTTGGTGGATCAAGACAAAATACGTCAAGAGACTGAGCAGGCAGCTGAGCAGGCGGCTGAGCAGGCAGCTCAGCTGACGGCTTACTTGCCTTATCCGGTTTATCCGACGACTTCCGTTGAGGCAGGTGTGGCCACCAGGAACGGAGGTGTCCCCTGTCTGGTGCCGGCTCTACGTAATGAGCGTTTGCCCAAGGATTTCAAGGGACCTAGGAAGGTGCCTAATTATACGGCCGACATGCAGCCGGGGCATGGATCGAAAGTTACGAGATGGCTATGGAGTTACTAGAGGTCAGTGATGCTGCGATGGCCAAGTACTTCACCATGATGTTGGATGGGACCGCCCGCACTAGGTTGAAAAGCCTGCCGCCTAATCCAATCAGTTCATGGGCGGAGTTGAAAGCCCGGTTCATTCTGAACTGCAAGGATACATGCAAGCAGCCCATGTCAATTGTGGATTTGACGAGTTGCAAGCAGGAGAAGGGCGAGTCCACGAACCATTGGGTGCGCCGGGTTAAAGCCATAATACATTCGTCTGATAAGATGGACGCTGGCTCTGCAGTCTTAATGTTGGAGAAAAATTGCCGTTTTTTTGCCTCTGAGATGAAGCTAGGGCGGCTCGAGCGAGATTGTAACAATATGGGTATGCTGATGGCGGCTCTGGTCAAGTATGCCGACTCTGATAGTACCAAGGATCCCGAGTCTGATGATGAAAAGACAGGGAAGGGAAAGAAGAATGGCAACGGCAAGGGCCCTCAACATAACCCGGCAAATCAAGGAGGTAATAAACGTAAGGCTGATGGTAGTTTGGAGTTTTGGCTAACACTAATGCGCAGGGCAATAACCAACGACGTAAGGGGAGACCACCTCCCTGGTCTGGCGGGTCAGGCCCCACGCTTGAACAGTTACTGAATCAGCCGTGTCTGAGGCACGACACTCAGCAGAAGCCACCTACTAATCTATAGAAGGACTGTACGATCATGAAGGCTTTCATGAATTCCAACATGTTCGACAGTAATAATGGGCAGGGCGGCGGCTCAGGTGGTGGCGGCTTTCATGGCCCGAATGGCGGTTCAAATTCAAATTTTCAAAATTTTCAATGTAACCAAGGTGGTTTTAACCAACAATCTGGCCAGGGTGGTCAGCAGCAACAGCAGCAGGGTGGATACCAAAGCCATCCAAAGCAGCTGAATAGTGGACAATGCCATGTGTTCACCACCAGTTTGTGCAAACGAGACCAGAAGCTTCATAAGAGGGCTATAAATGCTGTTGAGCCGGCAGTTCCTCGTTATTTAAGATGGTCTGAGCACCCTATTCTATGGTGTAGGGAAGATCAACCTCCTCGGGTTGATAATTCGGGTCACCTGGCCTTGGTGGTGGCCCCTCAGGTTGGTGGATATAATTCACTAAAGTACTCATGGATGGAGGCAGCAGTATCAACATCCTCTATTATGGGACCTTCCGTCGCATGGGGTTAACTGATAAAAGCCTTAAGCAGTCCAACACTGTTTTCCATAGCGTGGTGCCTGGTAAGTCGGCGTATCCAGTTGGTAAGATCGAACTAGAGGTAGCCTTTGGAGATGAATATGACTCCAGGGCCGAGAAATCGACTTTTGAGGTGGTGAAGATCAGAAGCCGTATCATGCTCTATTCGGGCGGCTGCCTTACGCCAAGTTCATGGCACAGCCATGTTATGTGTATCTACAGCTCAAGATGCCAGGTCATAAGGGTACCGTCACAGTGCATGGGAACAGGAAGATAGCCTTGGAATGTGAGGAGGGCGACGCGGCTTATGCTGAGTTGGTCTGTGCAACAGAATAGTTAAAATTCTACAAGGATAATGTTGACCCGGCAGATATGACGGCTTTGAAAAAGCCAACCATAGAGCATGAGCCGGTCATGAAGTTTAAGTCGGCCAGTGATACTAAGATTGTTGACTTTGTTCCAGGCAACTCATCTAAGCAGTTTAGTATCAGTGCTAATTTGGATCCCAAATAGGAAAGCGCGCTCATCGAGTTCATCCGTGAGAACCGGGACATCTTTGCATGGAAGCCTTCTGACATGCCAGGTGTACCGAGAGAACTCGCCAAGCACACTCTTAATATTGATCCAAAGTTTAAGCCGGTCAAGCAGTTTCTTCAGCGGTTCAATGAGGAGAGGCGTAAAGCCATTGGTGAGGAAGTAGCCCGGCTCTTGGAGGCTGGGTTCATCATTGAAGTTTTCCATCTAGAGTGGTTAGCTAACCTGGTGCTAGTGCTTAAGAAGAATGGCACTTGGCGTATGTGTGTGGATTACACGAACCTAAACAAGGCTTGTCCAGCTGACCCCTTTGCTCTCCCTCGTATTGATCAAATCATTGATGCTACAGCGGGTTGTGAGTGTTTGAGCTTTTTGGATGCTTACTCTGGTTATCATCAAATCAAGATGGCAATTAAGGACAAGGAGAAGACGTCGTTCATCACTCCGTTTGGAGCCTTCTGCTATGTATCCATGCCTTTCAACAGTGCCTAGGCGACTTACCAGCGGTGTGTGCGGAATTGTCTTCATAATTAAATTGGACGCAATGTTCATGCTTATGTGGACGACATTGTGGTGAAATCCTGAGAGAAGGAGACCTGGATAGACAATCTAAAAGAGACCTTTGATAATCTCTGGGTCTACAAGATGATGCTTAACCCGGCCAAATGCGTTTTTGGTGTGCCTACAGGCAAGCTTTTGGGTTTTTTGGTTTCTAACAGGGGCATGGAGGCTAACCTGGAGAAGATCAAGGCAATCACCTCTCTGGCTAAACCGGTGTGTATCAATGATGTTCAGCGTTTGGCAGGTCGTATTGCTGCTTTAAGCTAGTTCATAAGCCGGTTAGGTGAGAAGGCCATACCACTATATCAAATGATGAAGAAGACAGATGACTTCGTCTGGAGTGACGCCGCCGACAGCTAGCTGGGCCGCTGGTTCTTGCTACTCCCATTGATAAGGAGCCTTTATTGTTATACGTGGGTGCTAACACGCGTGCCGTCAGCGTGGCTATTATAGTGGAAGGCGGGGAGGCTAGCAAGGAACATCTAGTTCAGCGGCCGGTTTACTATATCAGTGAGGTACTTATTGAGTCCAAACAACGGTATCCACATTGGCAGAAGCTCGTTTATGGGGTGTTCATGGCAAGCCAGAAACTTAAGCAGTATTTCCTGGGACACCCTATCAGTGTGGTTAGTTCTGCTCCTTTGGGAGATATCATTCAAAATAGAGAGGCCACAGGATGAGTCACCAAGTGGGCCATTGAATTTGGTCCTCATGGTTTAAAGTATGTGCCACGCACTGCCATCAAATCTCAAGCACTCGTAGATTTCTTCAACGATTGGACAAAGCTGCAGATGCCTGAAGAAAAGCCGGATAACACATATTGGACTATTCATTTTGATAGGTCCAGGCAATTGGAGGGCTCGGTGGCTGGAGTTGTGTTAGCTTCCCCTCGAGGTGACAAATTTTGTTATGTGCTATGGTTGATGTTTCCCTGTACTAACAATGCGGCTGAGTATGAGGCCTTACTCCATGGTCTTCGGATGGCTAAGGAGATGAGCTTAAGCCGGGTAAGGTGTTTTGGCGACTCAGATTTGGTGGCTCAACAAGTATCAGGCAAGTGGGATTCCAAGGATTCTCTCAAGGCGGCTTATCACCATGAAGTTGACGCCATTGCGGGACACTTCAAGGGTTACCAAGTGGAGCACATTGACCGCAGAAAGAACGAGGCGGCTGATGCCTTAAGCCAGCTGGGCTCTCAGCGGAAGCCGACGCCGCCTAATGCTTTCTTGGATATTCTGCATAACCCTTCTGTCAAGTTACCTACAGAGGAAGATTTGGCTGTTCCTGACCCGGAAGCATAATTGGTGGCGGCTCTTCACATCATCCCAGATTGGACAGTGCCATATTTGGCTTACATGACCCGGGGCGAGTTGCCTGAGGATGAGACCTTGGCCAGGCAGATAACCTGGCGATCTAAGTCAATGACAATTGTCAATGGTGAGTTGCATCATCGCAGTGTTACAGGGGCGTTTCAGCATTATGTCTCCCCTGAAGAAGGCCAGGAAATTTTACGTGAGATTCATGAAGGGGATTGCGGCCATCACGCCGGGTCAAAATCCCTTGTGGCCAAGGCGTTCCGTCATGGATTCTATTGGCTGACAGCTCATGCCGATGCAGAGGACTTGGTCAGTAAATGTGACGGTTGTCAGAAGTTCTCAAGACGGACTCACTTGCTGGCTCAAGAGTTGAGGATGATTCCAATCAATTGACCATTTGCAGTCTGGGGGCTTGACATGGTTGGGCCTTTCAAAAGGTCCAAAGATAAAAATACCCACCTTCTGGTGGCGGTTGATAAATTTACAAAGTGGGTTGAGGCAGAGCCAGTCAGTAAGTGTGATGCAGATACGGCAGTTCAGTTCATGAAAAAGGTGATATTTCACTTTGGCTTCCCACACAGCATTATAACTGACAATGGCACTAATCCATTTAAAGGCGCCATGGAAGAATTTTGTCAACGTGAGCATATTCGGCTTGATGTTTCATCAGTGGCTCACCCCCAATCCAATGGTCAAGCTGAGAGAGCCAATCAGGAGATCCTAAAAGGCATCAAGCCCCGGCTTTTGGTCCCCTTGCATCAGACGCCGGGTTGTTGGATTGAGGAGTTACCCTCTGTGTTATGGAGCATCAACACTATTCCCAGCAGATCTACGGGTTATACGCCTTTTTTCATGGTCTATGGAGCCAAGGCGGTTCTCCCTAGTGACATCCGTCATGACTTGCCCCGCGTGGCGGCTTATGTTGAAGCGGACAATGAGTAAGCGTGTCAGGATGCCCTGGATCTGTTAGATAAAAAGCGTGACTTGGCAGCAACTTGCTTGGCGATTTACCAATAGGGCCTGCGCTGTTACCATAGCCGCTGGATTAAGACCAGAACTTTTCAGGAAGGAGATTTGGTGCTCCGGCTCATCCAGGATCAAACTGATGCACACAAGTTATCCTCACCTTGGGAAGGGCCTTTTGTGGTCAGCAGGAACCTGAACAATGGGTCATACTACCTTATCGATGTTCGAGAGCACAAAGACTCACGTAAGTCGGAGGAGGAGACCCGCCGGCCGTGGAATATCTCTCATCTTCGGCCTTACTACACTTGAGCCACCGGTTCTCATGATAGACATATTTTGACAATGTATTTATTATGATAAATAATAAAGCAAGACCTCTGCCCTTTTCCCCTCAAAGGTAAATGCGTCATTGTTATTATTTCCATCTAACGTGATCACTTGGGGGCTGATCGTATTCGATCCAGCTAACCCGCTTGATCCGGCTTACGATCGTATTTGAATCTCGCCATTAAAATTTATGATCACTAGGGGGATTCCTGTTCAAACATAGGTCATATTCGAACCAAAGAGAACATAGCTGTTGGTACCCTTTTGATTGGCACACTGCCGAGCTCACTAGGGGGCTTCTTGATCGTATTTGAATCATAGCTCAACCCCTTTTGGGGACCGACTTTGATCGTATTCGAATCAGAGTCGTTAAAAAATTCTCAAGGTCATTAGGGGGCTTCCTGTTCAAACATAGGTCGTATTCGAACCAAAGAGAACATAGTTGTCGGTACCCTCTTGATCAGCGCAATGCCGAAGCCATTGGAGGCTACATGATCATATTCCAATCCTAGCTTAATGTCACACCCTGTATTTTGTAACATTTCATTTGCGTTATTAAATCATGAAAATTTGGACCAACAAAAACTTTTGCATTATTTGGCTTTTGGAGTTGGTTTTCTCTCTGTGATTTTCAAGTGCTCTTTAAAGTCAACACAACTCCACCTTATATACTTCATCTCCTTGCCCCAAACTTCTGCCCAATGATCATGCCATGTGTATAGTGCAATTATATCTGGCCATGGGCCGGGCCGGGCCGGGCTTGGGCCGGGCCTGAAAAAGCCCACAACAGAAAACTGAGGCCCAGGCCCTCCCAGGCCCTACCATCGGGCCTACTTTTCAAGCCCAAGCCCGCCCCATCTAGTGAAAAGCCTTGAAAAGCCCTTAGGGCTTAGGGCCGTGGGCCGGGCCTCTTCCTTAAAATGCCAATATGCCAAGCCCAAGCCCGTCCAGGCCCTGCTGGTGGGCTCAAAACATAGGCCCAAGCCCGGCCCACGGGCAAGCCCATCAGGCCTAGGCCCTGGATTTTAGGGCCGGGCCTGGGTGGGCCGACAGGGCTGGGCCTGAGATGGCCAGGACTAAGTGCAATATAGTATTTTTCTTACAAAAATAATTTGGCCAAAAAGTATTTTCTAAAATTACTTTTCCAAAAAACCCTGAATTGAGGATTACACTGCATGTGCTTGATTTGGGGTATGAAAAATATTTCAAAAAGTATATTTGAATCCTATTAGATGTAGGACTCCCATAAGCCACAAAAATATAATTTTAAAAGTTATTTTTCTATTTTTTTAAAAGCTTTTTCTTAAGGCCATAAATGGTCTTTAATAGGGAAAAAATTATTTTATTGTTTCAACAATATTTGACACAAATCAGGGAAACTCAGTGAACATATATTTTCCATATATAAGAGTTTCAACACATGGTCATGTTCAAAATATTGGACAAAACCTCCCAAAACCATTTCTGCCCATTTCAAGGATTTGAAATATTTCTACAGGACATATTTTCAAAAAAATCCAAGGAAAATCCAGCAAGTCACAAATGCATATTGTAATCACCTTGCAAAGCCTCATGTCAATTAAAGTCATTTTGGTTCACCAAAATGCCCCAAAACCCTCTCTGACCAGAATCATATTTGAACAAGTTTGTGCTACCAACTTTCTCCCCTTAACCCCAACTTTTGTGAGCATGTTCACATGCCCAAATGAGGCCCCTACACCAAGTAGTGCAACAAGGAGAAGTGTCATGCTCAACTAGATCTACACAAGTCCATTTCTGCTAATTTCTAGGGTTTACAAAAGTTGCATTGGCAACTTTGCTCAAATAAGCTCCAAATTGGTGGAAGACCCTAATTATATGTGTCATTTCACCCTGTGGAGTCTCATGGTAACTGTAAATCATTTGATTGCCAAAACCTTTATCAAACACCTTCTGCCACTTTTCAAAAATCCCCATTTTGACCATTAAAACTATTCTCCTTGAGCTCAACTTTTTACCGCAGCTCCTCCTATACCCCTTTCACCTCCAGTAACAATGGCAAGTCCAAAACTCAATTATTGGATGGGTAAAACCCCACTTTCTCTCTCTGGACAGCCCATTTCTCCCTCTTCCTCACCTCTCTCCTCACCCCAGCGGCCATCCAGAGCATCCAATGCCTCCCCCTACTTCTTTACTCCACCCTTGAGCTACTAGACACGGTTGGCCGCGCCCACAAGGCATAGAAAATGCCATGCCGGCCATTTGGGCGCTCTGGAGCGTGCTAAAGTGCGCTCCCGTATTGTAGCCGCCCTCTGCCCGATGCCTCCGACCACCTCGGGCCTCCCCCGCGTGCCTGCCGATGCGCCTCGGCGTCCGCAACACGCTACGCGGTCGGCCCCCTCCTCTCTCCTCCTTCCCGCGCCTCCGCGCTAGCAAATACCGGCCGCTCGAGCGCGCCAATGGCGCGGCTCACACGCGCGTGCCTCTGACCTCTCCCCACTCCCTCTCTCTATCTCACCCGACGTAGTCGACGTCTAGGAACACCCTAGACACCACGCCTGCTTCCCCCGAGCCCTGCAGCGATGAGCGTGAGCTCGCCAGCGCACGGGCCTCACATCCTCACATCCATTGGTCTATTTAAAGGCCTCCCCGAGCCCTCCTCTCCTCACCACTCGCTCTCTGCACCACCAAACCCTCCCCCTGCACCCCTAGTTCCTCTCCAGAGCCGCCCGAGCTCGAGATCGAGCTCGAGCTCCACCGCTTCGGCTCGCCGGAGTTCGCGAGGTATAGGCCTCCCCCGCTCCTCCTCTGCCTCGATCTGGAACCCCTGCAGCCCTCTGATCCTTTCCCCCTTGTTTCCCCTCTCTGTAGCTGCCGGAATTGGCCGGAACTGTCGACGCCCGAAGATTCTCCGCCGCGAGACCTCGTCGCCGGCAAACCAGGCAACTCCGGTGACATCCAACACCTCCACCCAAACGGCGACACGACGCTAAGTCTGTCCCTGCCCTTGTCCAAGCTCACCGTGCCCCGCATCACCGCCGGTGAGCTCGCCGCCCTCTCTGACCCAGGGTTGACAACGACGGTCGTGGGGCCCGTCCGTCAGCCTCACATCCTGACACCTGGGCCCTGCCCGTCAGGTTTGAACCTGGCGCGCGCGCGTGCACTAGTGCGCTAGGCCACCTCTCTGGCTGGGCCTGCTGCCCTACGGCTGTTCTGGCCCAGTAGGCACAGGGCCATTTTCCTTTTCTTTTTCTATCACTTTTCCAAATATTCCACAGGATAAAATAAATGTCCAAATAAATTAACTCCGATTCCTAAATTCCTAAAATATTGCAACCTATTTAATGGTGCAGCTTTCATTCAAATACAACAACCTTTTCTTCACTGTAAATATTTAAATGTGATTTTAAGCATTTAAATATGCATTTGTAAATCCATTTCTCCTATTCTGCTACTCCAAATCCAAAACAAGCAATTTTCCACTTCTTAGTTTTCACCCTAGTATTTAACAAAAATGAGTTGACATTTTTATGAGCACTTTGGTTTTTCTGTTTTATTATTGCCTTATTTTTCCCCTTATTATTTTGCGACGATAGATTGCGTTGCTGACGAAGGAGTTGGACCAGAAGACTTTGAAGACCCAGAAGACTTTGTTGAGCCAGGCAAGCAGCCCTTTGACCATGTCTATGAAACCCTTTTTACGCATGTCATATAGCACCATATTGTTGTTGCAACGGAATCATGATGAGGTGGTATCCACTTGATGGTTTGCCACCGAACTTCCTCGTTGACACTTGCATTGTGCATAACCTACCTTCTTATGAGGGTTATGACGGTGGGAGTAGATAGGATGCTAAAGTAGTGCTACGCAAAAAGGGACGGGAATATGCATGGTGATGGAGACAAAGTATTTTCAAAAGACTTTTTCAAAAAACCCGTCGGGTGCCACTTATGCCCGAGGGAGATGATAAGATGGGTAACCACTTGATGATGAAGTGGTGTACCGAGGCAAGTCTGCAAGTTTTTTTCGAAAACGGATTAGATTTAAGATTTGATGACTGTCCCAACCTTACATGAGCAACCACTCTACCCTTATATGGGAAAGGGCATTATTGATTACCTAGACAGATACTAGCTTGGAGCCCGCACTACTAGTGACGGGAGAGTTGTTGGTGCGCTCTCTTGGGACGGGGTCGTGCCAGGTAGGGCGGCCATGACTGTTTTCACAGGGCAGCGAACACACCGTTGGTACCCCGTGCTTGTGGTATGTGATGAATATGGGAGCGAGGCTCCACAACTTTATGATGTGAAATGTTAGGCACGGGGGTTACTACCAATCGATTGGACTCCATGTTAGTGTCGTCTAGGGAAAGGTAGTGATCGGGTGCTTACCCCGGGTACTTGAGGTGTCGCGGGTCGTGGATGACACGGAAGTTCCTCGTATCTTGTGGGTACAGTGTGCAACCTCCATAGAGTGTAAAACTATTCGAATAGCCGTGTCCATGGTCAAGGACGGTTGGGTGGGGCTGCTTAAACTATGTCCAGAGTTTACAAACCAGTGTGTGTGTTTGGATAACTACTTGGGTCAAGTCAAAGGACTGGACGTGATTGAGATGGGTTGGTGCCCACTCTATTTATGTTGATACCTGTAACCTGTCCTCATGGTTACTTGAATTCTCTTGATGCATGTCTTACAAGTTGTTGAACATGTCATTGCACTCAAAACTAGCTTTCTGCAAAAATTTACCTATATCATGTATTGTTACATCTTGGGACCAAAACATGGGTTGCTTGCGAGTACATTCAAAGTACTCATTGGCTTGCCACTGGTTATTTAATTGGCCAGGCATGGAAGAACCGGAGTTCGAAGAAGAATTCTTTGGAGAAGAACATGTGAACTAGGACATTTCCCAGTCAGAATGCCTATAGGGTTAAGGAAGATGGCATGGGTTCTACTTATCAACGAAGATTTCCGCTGCTTGTGTTTCATTTGATGTTCAGCCCTTAAGGCTTTATCAATGTAAGATTTTACCATAATGGTCATAATTTGTGTAAGACGGTATGTAAGGATGTAAGACTCTTGTTATTTAGCTTCTGTGTGTTCAGTGAGCATTGATCTCTAGGATCACTGTACACGTGCAATCGGTGATCTCGACTTATGAGTCGGGGTCCCCACAGAGCTGGTATCAGAGCCATCCTGACTGTAGGAAGCCTTAGTTAGCATGGACGTTAGTTAGCTTGAGACCATCTAAACTTCTCTTCTTTTCTAAAGCTTACCCAACCCAAGATATATTTCCCTTATTGACCTCTCCCATTAAACCTTTGTAGATGGCTGCCGTACCCGAAGACTTCCTGACCACCGTATTTCCCGTGCTTCTCGAGGATAGCCTCAAGAAGTGCCATTTTCACCGAGCCCCCATTTTCACCTACCACGAGCATTGGATCAATGACACCGATACGGAGTATCATGTGGAAGTGATCGTGAAGGCCAATGATTCTCCAACAAGCTGGTTCTTCGAGGGACCCCAGATGGCAACACTAGTTCTTGCCGTCGAGACGGCAACCCTCAAGGCACTCACCCGCCTCCGAGGCCTTCTTCCAGAGATGGCAGACGAGTTGGAAACCCGCTTCCTGCCTTATTGAAAGGAAGGTGAGGATGAGAGCAGTGCACCAGCTCCACCATTAGAAGAAGGACTTCCACTCCGATTCCAGACGTACTTCAGCCTTTGTGCCGATAGTTTGGCACAACACTTGGCCTCGGAATCAATGGAACTCCGAAAGGAACTTCATGAGACCAAGGCACTTCTTCTTAAAGCACAAGGGAAGACGGATAGGATCAAGAAGGAAGGTGCTCCCCCTGGACAACCCGCAATCGCATACAGAGGCGGAAAACCCCCAAAGGATGGAGAACCACCACAGCAACACCGCATGAGCGCAAAGGAATACCGCAAGCTCTTCGCACCACCGGCAAAGCAACGCCGTGTTGAACTCCTCCACTCCCCACCCCTTCAAGTGAAGAGGAAAGTCAAGAAGCTGATGATGAGGAGGAAGACCCAGAAGAGCCAGACTACACGACCGAGCATTCCACCACTTAGGCATCATTCACAACTTGGATATGCCCGTTAGTAACCCTACGGTAGGATAGGTCGTGTACCCCTATGCAAAGTCGAGTCCATGTAATGGTTCATATGAAACCATGTAGTGTGGTGTTTGCTTTTGATGTGTTCGATGGATGTCGTGCTTTCCTTCGGGAACTTGTAAGTGACTACATCACCCATTTGGACTTTAATGAATGTGTTTGGCCCTTTTGGCCCTTGCATGAAAACAATTAGTGCCATACCAACCCCCTTACTAGGCGTCCCATCTATATTGCTTTCATCATCTTTCCCAATCATGAGACCTTGACCACTCCAACAGGATGCCTGTTGTAACATGTATTGGTACCTCTACCCAGCAGCAAGAAGCCGGAGGTTCTGCTGAAGCAGGAGTCAGCCAGGACCAAGCCCGAGGACAGACTCCACCCCCACCACCTCCTCCAAACGTGGACATGGATCAGCTTCTCCAAGCTTTCTGAGAGGAACGCCAAGTCAACACTGCAGCCCTCCAGGTGATTGCTCAAGCTGTCAATCGCCAGCCGGCGGGACACGGCAATGGACGTTCCATGTTGGTGGAGTTCAAGAAGCATGCACCACCCACCTTCATCAAGACTGCTGAACCCCTGGATGCAGACGACTGGGTCCGCACCATTGATGATCTTCTGGCACTAGTCGGATGCACTGAGGACCGTGAGAAGGTGGCGTATGCTGCCCGCTATCTCGGGGGAACTGCCAGAGCTTGGTGGGATGGATTCAAGGCCATGCATGCTGAGCAAAACATCACTTGGAGTGACTTCAAGGCAGAATTCCGCAAGGCCCACATTCCTTCCGGAATCATGGCCATCAAGAAGCGGGAGTTCCGAGCCCTGAAGCAAGGAAGTAGCACTGTCAAGGAGTACATGCAGAAGTTCAGTGTTCTCTCAAGGTATGTGATGTAGGGTGGCACCCTATAGCGTCGGTCTTTCACGTTTGGAGTGGGATCCCTCGAAGAGCACAAAGAACATGGGGAAGAACGGGGATAAATCACAAGGGGAAACACTCAAGAACAAGTCCAAATCACACATCCACTAGACAATCAAACACACGAGATCACAAGGTACATGAACAACAAAGGGAAAGATACAAGGTAAGGTTCATCTCCAAGAGGAGGTCTTGATGATATCCTAGACGGATCTTCTCACATGGAGGTCTTGAACTCCATGGGAGTGGTAGTCTCTCTCTCTCTCTCAAGAGTAGAGGTAGGAGCAAAGCTCACCTAAGAATGAGCTATCATATTTGCTAACCCTAGTACGGAGCTAAGGGACAAGTATATATAGTCTAAGGGTTAAGTTGGGGGATACATGGGGTGAAACCCCTCTCACTGCGTACAGGCAGGGCGGTTGTACCAGATGTGTGAGCGGTTGTACCGCTAGGAGCTCAGGTACCGGTTTCTGGAGGTGCACGCGAAGGTAGGGAGCGGTTGTAACGGTGGTAGGGCCGGTTGTACCGGTCTAGTCGCAGCTAGGGGGAGAACCGGGGTTGTACCGGTCTTACACCGCTCGAATACAGAAGCTGGGCCAGTAGATGGGTGGTAGTCGAGCGGTTGTACCGCTGGTGTGCCTTCAGCGGTAGTGCCGCCTGGTGTTGGCGGTAGTACCGCTCGTTCCAGTCAGGGCGGTTCCTCTTCTTCCTTCTCTTCCATGCCTCACTCGCGGATGGTGTAGTTGTACACTTGTGCTCGCACTCCTCCTCGTCCATGATGTTCCGACAATACCTATGTATGCACACGAGTGGACTGTCACGTAGTATACCATCCTCGAAGGGGTCAAGTGAACACGTGTAAAGGAGAAGATTCACCTTTATGTATGAGAAGTAGAGGTCGCACGTGTCACTTGCCAAACGAACTCTTGACATGGTGATGTCCGTAGGATGCTCCGCATCATCCCCTCCCCCTTGGGAAAGATCCGACCTCGGATCGAAAACCAAATCACCATGGGAAAGATATGGCGTCGCCGTGTAGGATTGGTCAATCACCAAGTTCTCGTCATCTTGAAGCTCGAAATGGGCACTCTCCCAGGTCGCACCATCTTGTGATTCCTTCAAAAGGAGAAAATAGAACAAACACTTGGAAAAACAAATGTGGTTAGCGTTAGTGCAAAACCAAGCATTCAAGAGGTGATTCACCACACAAGTGTTGTCATCAAGCATAGCATAGGGTGTGACAAAGGATTGTGACATGGTATGTAAGCATATCAATCGAGCACAAGCAAAAATATCATGGGAACAAGCATGTAAATGTGAGGTACAGATGCAAATATGTGTGACAAGAGCATAAGCATCCACCTCAAGTTCATAGCAAGCATGCATAAAGCGCTCGACAAATGGCCGATGGTAGGCATAGGAATCATTGATGGGATGTCTAAACACATGGGTCAAGTGCAAGACAATCCAAGCATAACGTGCATAAGGTGTAGTGAATATAGTGTGGCACTCAACACAATAGAAAGAGCAAATGTTCATCATGTGTGAGGCAGGCAAGTCAATCATGTGACAAGCAAAGGAACATGGCATATGTGAAGAAATGATCTTGGTGCAACCAACCATATGATAGTAGCAAGTAGTCCAAGAATTGGATGCAACACACAAGGTATATATATCATGAAGCATGGAAATGTGGTTATCATGGGTGCAAGCAATATCTCAAACATGCGTGCAAATGGTGCAAGAAACACATGAAGTATGATCCACAATATCCAATCTCAACAAGGATGTCACCTTGAAAGCGTGTCCTTGTGCATTCTTCACAATGCCGAAGTGGTAGGAAATGTTGTGTAGAAGCGAGTCGTGGTAGAATGTATGAGGCTCGCTCTCAAGAGCTCTAATGGTCAACTCACGTGAAGTGGAAGTCGACACAAAGTCCAAGTATCCTACACATGCACAAAACAAAGCAAAGAACGTATGCGCATGGTAGACAAACACATCATCCATCATGCTGGTTCTCTTCTCTTGCACATAACCATTAGAAGAACAAGCGCATGAGTAATATGATGTAACAATGGCTATATTCATGGCACTAGGCATATGGTGCAAAGGAAGGCAAGCATGCTTCACAAGAATTATGTCAAAATCTCCAATCATATGCGAGAATGCTATGGGGGCAATCGCATGAGCTAGAAGAGAATCATTGTTGCACTCAATACATGGCAAATCATCTATCATGAGAGAGGCCAAACATGGAGATATATGACAAGAAGCAATATGAATCATGTGCAAAGCATATAGATGGTTGTCATCAACCGCATGAAATGAGCAAGTATGAGTCACTGGTGATGCAACATAAGCAAGCATAGTTATCAAGTCGTGTAAATTAGTGGAGCCAAGATGCAACACACTAGGGGAAATCATGGCAATCATGTCATGTGAGCAAATAATAGGAATAGGGAGTGCACATGACATATCGCAAGCACGAACACAAAGAAAGATGGAAGTATCATCATAGGAATGATGCACAAAAGGAACATGGCAAGAACAATCAATATCTCCACCAAGCTTGCAAATACACATACAAGTACTAGAATCAATCATCATGTGTAATGCAAAGCATGGGTCACAAGTGCATGTCAAAGGCATAGGAATGAGCATATCATGCAAAGTGAACATGGCAAGATGGGCATATGATATGTAATGAACGATAACCCATATCCAAGTGAGGGCCATGTAGAAGAAATGCGCCAAGTCTTTGCGCGAAGAGAGCGGTGGGAAAGACAATCCATGGGATCCCAAGTCCTCATTGCTCTCTAGAGCTTGTTTTGTCAACTCGTGGGATTGCGAGGTTGACAAGTATTCATGGGTACCTACACAAAAGAGACACAAACCAAAGAAATTGTGCGCATGGTAAATGTATACATCATCCATCATGATGTGTATGTGCACGTGTGAGTTAGCACAAGATAAGCATCGCTCAAATAAATTTGATGCATGGTATAAGAACATGTCATCCATCATGAAAGAATAGTTATTGTGTATTACACGATGGGGACACAAATTGAGAATGCAATTATATGGCACAACAATAGCATGTTTATTCATGGGAAACATATGGTGCACATAATTATTGGGATCATGCAATGGATGGGATGGATCAAAATCTCCTAACGTGTATGAGGAAACTATGGGGGCCTCCTCATGAGTAATAGCGGAAATATCATATGGAGAAAATGGACAACATCCAAAACAATGCATATCCGAAGCTAGGTGGTCATGGCATGGCATATTAGATAAATGATGCAAAGGTATCATATCAATATCATCACAAGAAAAACAAATGCCAATAACCATGGGCTTGTCATCTATGCCATATGTGCAAATTGGGTTTATTTTAATGGCATATGCATAGTCACTATGAAGAGATTGCAAATAAGACATATGGCAATATTCATGGCACTAGGTATATGGTGCCAAGAAGTAAGACAAGCATGCTTGACAAGAATTATGTCAAAATCTCCAAATATATGCGAGAATGCTATGGGGGCAATCTCATGAGCAAGAAGGGAATCATTGTTGCACTCACTACATGGCAAATCATCTAGCATGAGAGAGGCAACATATGGAGATATGTGACAAGAAGCAATAACAATCATGTGCAAAGTGTGTAGATGGTTGTCATCAACCGCATGAAATGAGCAAGTATGAGTCATTGGTGATGCAACATAAGCAAGCATAGTAATCAAGTCGTGAACACTAGTGGAGCGAAGATGCAACACACTAGAATAAATCATGGCAATCATGTCATGTGAGCAAATAATAGGCATAGGGAGTGCACATGACATATCGCAAGCACGAACACAAAGCAAGATGGAAGTATCATCATAGGAATGGTGCACAAAAGGAGCATGGCAAGAACAAGCAATATCTCCACCAAGCTTGCAAATACACATACAAGTACTAGAATCAATCATCATGTGTAATGCAAAGTATGGGTCACAAATGCATGGCAAAGGCATAGGAATGAGTATATCATGCAAAGTGAACATGGCAAGATGGGCATATGATATGTAATGAACAATAACCCATAGCCAAGTGAGGGCCATGCAGAATGAATGCGAAAAGTATTTGCGCGAAGAGAGCGGTGGGAAAGACAATCCATGGGATCCCAAATCACCGTTGCTCTCTAGAGCTCGTTTTGTCAACTCGTTGGATTGCGAGGTTGACAAGTATTCATGGGTACCTGCACAAAAGAGACACAAACCAAAGAAATTGTGCGTGTGGTAAATGTACACATCATCCATCATGATGTGTATGTGCATGTGTGAGTTAGCACAAGATAAGCATCGCTCAAAGAAATTTGACGCATGGTATATGAACATGTCATCCATCATGAAAGAATAGTTATTGTGTATGACACGATGGGGACACAAATTGAGAATGCAAGTGTATGGCACATCAATAGCATGTTTATTCATGGGGAGCATATGGTGCAAACAAGTATGGTGATCATGCAATGAATGGGATGGATCAAAATCTCCTAAAATGTACGAGGAAACTATGGGGGCCTCCTCATGAGCAATAGCGGAGTTATCATATGGAGAAAATGGACAACATCCAAAACAATGCATATCCGAAGCTAGGTGGTCATGGCATGGCATATGAGATAAATGATGCAAAGGGAGCATATCAATATCATCACAAGAAAAACAAATGCCAATAACCATGGGCTTGTCATCTATGCCGTAAGTGCAAATTGGGTTTATTTTAATGGCATATGCATAGTCACTATGAAGAGATTGCAAATAAGACATATGGTGGATCTCATGCATAGCATATGACAAGTCAAGCGGATTATCAAACATGATGTGACCTAAAGAATTGTCACAAGAAATCCTATGTAACATGGCATCACTACTAATAAACTCCACATGAGAATCATCATATTCATCATAAATGGGCAAATCATCACATGGGAAAATCATACTAGCATGAAGCATGGTACTAGGTGGATCAACATCATGCATGCAATCAATGTCAAGAATGTCCACTAGTGGGACTAGAGCATCACCGTCACCTATGTTACCTTTTTCATTCCACTCAAGTGGTGTAGGTGAGGTGGGAAAGACCAAATGGTGGTCATCATCATCTTGATGGAACCATGTGGGGGGTGCATCATATTCCACCATGGCCATCGTCTTGTCCAAAGGGAGGACGAAGTCGTCGAGGCTCGGTGTGTCATCATAAATGGGAACTAGCACCAAATGAGAAGACGCAATAGAGGTAGAGGTCAAGTTGTTAGAAATGCAAATGGCCTCAAGAGACCTATCAACTATCTCACTCTCTCTATGTGGTGGTTCACTCACTCCCTCAAAGTAGGTGCACTCAAAGTCACATATGGTGGAGTCACTCATCTCACTCAAGTGGTGGTGGTTGTGGCTCTCCTCACATGGGATTTGTGGCAACACAACATATATGGGGCTAGTGGTGAAGTCACTCTCACTCTCAATATGGTGGCACAAGCCACTCAAGTCATCATACGTCGCCGTGGTCGAAGGGAAGATCACATGCTCAACCATCTCGTCGTCTTCGCCGTGGATGAAGGCCGAAGATGGCACATCATTACTCTCCTCCATGACCGAACGGAAAATCCCATGCTCGATCATCTCGTCATCGTCGCCGTGGATGAAGGCCGAAGATGGCACATCATCACTCTCGCCTCCTAAGATGGAAGCATCATCCTTGATCGCTACCTTGTCGCTTGCCTCCAAAGCTTGGTCCTTGAGGGTCTCCGTAGTCGTACTCGTTGCCGCACCGTCTTGAAAAAGAGTCGTGGTAGACTCGGCACCATCAATGCCGCAAAGAGGGATGGTGGTGAAGTCGCACTGGGAAGCATCGTCTTGGAGCTTGTCGGGGTTGGACATCGTGGTGGTACTAGCCTCATGCTTGTCGTAGAGCTTGGTCGCCGCGAAGTTTGCTTGGGGTGGAGAAGTCTTGGCCTTCATGAGTTCTTGTTCCGCCTTGAGAGCACCAATGTAGTAGGCGTCGATGGACTTGTAGTTCTCGAGGAAGATGGTCTTGGAGATGTCGTTGTGCAATCCCATCATGAAGTGGAACTTCATCGAAATGGGGTCATCCACGCTGGCTCGTCGCAAGGCAATCTTCATTTCCTTGAAGTACGCGTCGATGGACTTAGATCCTTGGATGGTGTTCTCCAATTGGCGTCGAAGTTGTTCCATGTAGGTTGGAGGCACGAACTCTTGCCGCAAAGCTCTCTTCGTCTTGGGCCAACTCATGTCGTAGTACTCCGAAGGTGTGTGAAGCCACCAAGACAAGGCGTAGTCGTGGAAGTTTCTTGTGGCGCACTTCACTTGATCTTCGGGACGAACTTGATGTAGCTTGAGGTAGTCGTCCATCAAACGCTCCCACTCGAGGTACTCCTCGGGTTCGTGAGTCCCATAGAAAGGAATCGCATGGTCGATGTCGAGGTCGTAGTATCTTGTGGAAGTCGCGGACTTGAGCTTGGGGAGCTTCTCTTGAGCGTAGTCTTGGGGTTCTTGTTGGCGAAGATGCCGTATGTCCGTAGGCGAAGATGCCTTGAAGTCACTTGGCGAAGATGCCAAGGAAGATGGTGAAGTCATTGAGCGGTTGTTGATGTAGAGCTCTTGACCTTCATGTTCTTGGTGGTGATGGTGTCGATGCCGATGTGATCTTGCCGGAGATGCTAGCTCGGACGGATGTGCTCTTGAGCGTCTTCTCGAAGATGAGGAAGATCGCTTGTAGGACTTGATGAGGGCTTTGATCTCCTCCATTTGAGCTTGCATCTTGGCGTCGGAGTTGTTGTTCGTGGCATCGAACTCGTCGTTGTTGTTGTAGACCGAAGGTGAAATGCCTTGCCTGTCCATCACAAGACTCGAGTAGAGGTGAGTAGGAAATGAGATAAACAATACCAAGTTACCTTTTCCCAAAGTTGAGGATGTATCCCGTTTCACTCAATGTGAAATGAAAGAATAGTGGAATTGGTACCGGACTTGTTCACTCACACCTATCAAGTAAAGCTTATGGTAGAGCTCGGTGAGGATAGTGGCACAAAAATTTGATGCAAAATGTTAGCAAGAGTCAATAATGTTGAAAGAGATTCACAAATTCGCAAGTGAAACAAGTAGACCAATAGCAAAGAATGGCACACGGAAACGCACACACGGATAGATAAATGGGGTCGTGCAACCAAGGAATGAGCACAAAATGTGGAATCCACGGAAAACGCTCGTGTTGCACAACTCAAGAGAGACGCTAGCACGATTGCTCAATAGGCGGATACGACACTTGTGCACAACCTATACGATGCAAAATGGATAAACTTTCTATCCCAAGTATGCTATGTATGTATGGTTCCCGATGTTTCTTACACAATGATCCAAGATGATCAAATATGATACCATATGATATATTTTGATGCTATGGCTATTGCTTACAAGCTCTTTGCTCACTCTTATTCTTTGCTTAAAAGCTTATTCTCTTTTTTTTCTATGGCCACTTTTGCACAATGCACAAACCAAGATAGCAATTGTGTATATGCGGGAACAAACTTGAGACACAATGGATGATATGATACCAAGATGATATGGTATGTATGCAATGGATGGTGTAGATCACTAATGTGCACAAGTAACGTTGCCGGCAATACTCAAATGGCTAGTCTCGATAGGCAAGTAACGCAAAATGGGCTAGGGGTTATCAATGCAATTTGCAAGGGGAATATACAATGGAGAGTTACCACGATACCAAGATGATATGGAGGTTACCGTCCTTGGCGATGATGAGTAGCGGTGTTCTTGATGTAGAAACCAGGATGATGGAGTCTCGTCCCTAAGTAGCCGAAACACCTTAGGAAACGGAAAAACCGCGAACTCAAAATCTCAAACGTCAAATGTCAAAATGGTGGTAGCGGAAAGCGGTGGTGGTTTTGCACTAGGCAAATGCGGAAGTGCGATGATGGACTATACACGTGTCAAAGTTGAAGTTGCTGTCCCTAAGTAGCCTAAACACCTTAGGAGACACAACTCAAAATCTCAAACGTCAAATGTCAAAATGGTGGTAGCGGAAAGCGGTGGTGGTTTTGCACTAGGCAAATGCGGAAGTGCGATGATGGACTATACACGTGTCAAAGTTGAAGTTGCTGTCCCTAAGTAGCCTAAACACCTTAGGAGACACAAGCCACAACTTGAAAAAGCTCAAACAACAATTGGGTTAAGTTGGGTTGTCGGAAGTGTATTGTGGGCAAGGTTATGTGGAAGTGGTGGTGGTGGTTGATGAAGAAGCAACCGTCCCTAAGTATCCGAAACACCTTAGGAGACTCGAATCACTACTCAAGCAACCACTAATGCTATATGGATCAAAATGGATTAGGTTGCGGAAGTTGGTGGTGGTTATGCGGATGTTGTGGTGGATGGCCTAGGCAAACATGCCAAATTTTCAAAAATTTGATGATTCAAATTGTGTTGGTGGTATTTTTGTGGGATGGGGGATGTCAATAGCTTCAAAACGAGCTAAAGAACGTCAAAATCGGACTCCGGATGAATTAGTTATGGTCAAAACGGTGAAACTCGGAACGCTGAAACTGGGAGGGGCAGTAGTACCGCTTGGGAGGGCGGTTGTACCGCTCGAGGTACTCAGCGGTAGTACCACTCGGAGGGGCGGAAGTACCGCTCGTGTCGGGATTTTTCGCAGATCGACTCGGGGCACGATTTTGGGGCGGAAATGGATGATTTCGGGGCCAAAATTGGATGGATTTCGTGGATGAGAAGAGGGGAAACTTGGGGGAAAGCTAGATCCACTTGAATCCAAGCAAATCCACAGATCAAAATCAACAAAATTTCATCAAACCAACAAATCACAAAAAAAATTTGGGGGCTATTTTTGGTGGGGATTTTCGGATTTAGGACGAACTCAACAAAATCAAGCTAGAAAAAGAGGGGTTGGGGCTCCAAAAACGTGATCAACGTGGCTCATGATACCAAGATGATGTAGGGTGGAACCCTATAGCGTCGATCTTTCACGTTTGGAGTGGGATCCCTCGAAGAGCACAAAGAACACGGGGAAGAACGGGGAGAAATCACAAGGGGAAACACTCAAGAACAAGTCCAAATCACACATCCACTAGACAATCAAACACACAAGATCACAAGGTACATGAACAACAAAGGGAAAGATACAAGGTAAGGTTCATCTCCAAGAGGAGGTCTTGATGATATCCTAGACGGATCTTCTCACATGGAGGTCTTGAACTCCATGGGAGTGGTAGTCTCTCTCTCACTCAAGAGTAGAGGTAGGAGCAAAGCTCACCTAAGAATGAGCTATCATATTTGCTAACCCTAGTACGGAGCTAAGGGACAAGTATATACAGTCTAAGGGGTAAGTTGGGGGATACATGGGGTGAAACCCCTCTCACTGCGCACAGGCAGGGCGGTTGTACCGGATGTGTGAACGGTTGTACCGCTAGGAGCTCAGGTACCGGTTTCTGGAGGTGCACGCGAAGGTAGGGAGCGGTTGTACCGGTGGTAGGGCCGGTTGTACCGGTCTAGTCGCAGCTAGGGGGAGAACCGGGGTTGTACCGGTCTTTACACCGCTCGAATACAGAAGCTGGGCCAGTAGATGGGTGGTAGTCGAGCGATTGTACCGCCGGTGTGACTTTAGCGGTAGTGCCGCCTGGTGTGGGCGGTAGTACCGCTCGTTCCAGTCAGGGCGGTTCCTCTTCTTCCTTCTCTTCCATGCCTCACTCGCGGATGGTGTAGTTGTACACTTGTGCTCGCACTCCTCCTCGTCCATGATGTTCCGACAATACCTATGTATGCACACGAGTGGAGTGTCACGTAGTATACCATCCTCGAAGGGGTCAAGTGAACACGTGTAAAGGAGAAGATTCACCTTTATGTATGAGAAGTAGAGGTCGCACGTGTCACTTGCCAAACGAACTCTTGACATGGTGATGTCAGTAGGATGCTCCGCATCGGTATGCTCCTGAGGATGTCAGCACTAATGCTACCAAAAAGGAGCGCTTCATGGAAGGCCTTAACCAGACTCTGTAGTACTCGCTTGTTGTGTGTGACTGCCCGACCTTTCCTGATCTGGTAAACAAGGCACTCATGCTTGAGGACAAGCGACGTGCTTTGGATGATACCCGTAAGCGCAAGATGATCAGAAAGGGTAGCTCCAGCAACCAGAAGCCTCGCCCGTGGCAGCCAGCCCCGGTCAAGCCAACCTATCAGCAGCCAAGAGCTCCTGCACCCCGCACCAACTATCCACCTCAGCAGTATGCCAACCCCAGGCCAACTTACAACAACCCCAATAGCAATGCTGGCATGAGCAGCAACCCCAACGAAGTCACTTGCTTTGGATGTGGTCAGCCAGGACACTACTCCAAGTATTGCCCCAACAAGAAGCCCGACGCCCCGCGCCCCAATGCGCAGAACCCAGGACAAGGCCGTGGAATGCCACCAAGGAACCAAGCTCCCCGCAACCTGCCCAACAACGGCAAGGGTCGTGTGAATCATGTCACTACAGAAGAAGCCCAGGAAGACCCGGACGTCGTGCTGGGTATGTTCCTTTTCAATTCAGCAACTGCAACTGTCTTGTTTGATTCTGGAGCCACGCATTCATTTGTCACCCAAAAGTTTGCATTAAAAAGTGGCATGACCCCTACACCCCTGAATAACCCTATGGTGGTACAAACCCCCGAAGCAGAGATAAGAGCCAAGATAGGATGTAAAGGAGTCGGGATTGTCATTAATGGGGTAGACTTCCTAGCAGACCTTATCATCTTAAGATCGCAAGGCTTGGATGTGATCTTAGGAATGGATTGGCTCATCAAGCACCAAGGCTTGTTAGATTGTGCCAACCGGACTGTCACTATGACCAATGAGCAAGGAGTCGAAGTTAAATTCGCCCCCAACCCCTCCTCTGCTCAAGCCAACCAAATCAACTGTCTGACTGAAGTTGAATTGGAGCAAGTGCCGATAGTATGCGAATACCCCGATGTCTTTCCTGATGAGCTACCAGGAATGCCTCCTGACCGAGACATTGAGTTCATCATCAAGCTCATACCCAGAGCGGGACCCATCTATAAGAAGCCTTATAGGGGATCGGAAGAGTTAGCAGAATTGAAGAAGCAGCTGGAAGAGCAGTTGAGGAAGGGATTTATCCGCCCTAGTGCCTCCCCTTGGGGATCACCTGTTCTGTTTGTGGCAAAGATGGACGGTACCATCCACTTGTGCATTGACTACCGCTCCCTCAATGAAGTTACAATCAAGAACAAGTATCCACTTCCCAAGATTGAAGATCTGTTTGATCAACTCAACAGGGCCAAGGTGTTCTCCAAGATCGACCTCAGATCTGGGTACTACCAGCTGAAAATCAGACCCCAAGATATTCCAAAGACGGCATTTGTAACCAGATATGGCCTGTATGAGTGCACGGTCATGTCCTTTGGATTGACCAATGCCCCGGCTTACTTCATGTATCTCATGAATAAGGTCTTCATGGAATATTTGGACAAGTTTGTCGTTGTCTTCATTGATGACATTCTTGTCTTCTCGAAGATGGAAGAAGAGCACGAGCAACACTTGAGGATGGTCCTAGACAAGCTTCGAGAGCACCAACTGTATGCCAAGTTCAGCAAGTGTGAATTTTGGCTACGTGAAGTTGGATTCTTAGGTCATGTTTTGACTGAAGAAGGATTGTCGGTCGATCCCGCTAAGATTGAAGCCGTGACTGAATGGCAATCCCCAAGCAATGTGAGGGAAGTCAGAAGCTTCCTCGGACTCGTGGGATATTACCGCAAGTTCGTTGAAGGATTCTCAAGCATTTCCCGACCCATGACCCAGCTCTTGAAGAAGGACAAGAAGTTTGAATGGACGCCGAAGTGCGAAGAGAGCTTCCAGGAGCTGAAGAAGAGACTGACCACCGCCCCAGTTCTGGCCACACCAGATATACACAAGGAGTTTGTGATATATTGTGATGCGTCAAGAACCAGACTGGGAGGTGTTCTGATGCAAGAAGGCAGAGTCGTAGCTTACCTTTCAATGCAACTACGGCCTCATGAAGAGAACTATGCTACTCATGATCTTGAGTTAGCAGCAATGGTTCATGCCCTGAAGACATGGCGACATTACCTCCTAGGGAAGCGGTGTGAGATATACACGGATCACAAAAGTCTGAAGTATATTTTCACTCAAAAGGAGTTGAACATGAGGCAAAGAAGATGGCTAGAGTTGATCAAAGATTATGACCTCAGTGTTCAATACCACTCTGGGAAGGCTAATGTGGTAGTAGATGCATTAAGCAGAAAGGCTTGTTCCTTGAATGCTATGCTTAAGGACAAGCTACCCGCCTTGTATGAAGAACTTGAAAGCTTCGGGTTGGAACTGGTTGCACCAGGATTCTTGGACAACCTCGAAGTTAGGCCTACCTTGATGGATGATATTAAGGAAGCTCAGAAGGGACACGAAAGTATTGAAGGCATCAAGAGGAAGATCAAGGCAGGCAAGGCCCCAGGATTCTCAGAGGATGAGAAAGGAATTGTGTGGTTTGGGAATCGCATTTGCATGCCCAACAAGGTTGAGCTCAAGAATCTCATGACACCCCGTATTCCATCCATCCTGGAGGGACCAAGATGTATCAAGACCTGAAGGAAATATTTTGGTGGCACGGGATGAAAAGGGAGATTGCCACCTATGTTGCAAAGTGTGATGTATGCCAAAGAGTCAAGGCTGAATATCAGCGACCTGCTGGATTGCTCCAACCACTCAAGGTTCCCGAGTAGAAATGGGATAAAGTCGGAATGGATTTCATCACTGGACTACCTAGGTCAAACAAGGGACATGACTCCATCTGGGTCATAGTCGATCATTTGACCAAAGTAGCCCATTTCATTCCTGTTAAGACTACCCATGATGGCAACCACCTAGCAACTCTATACATCAACAGGATCGTAAGCCTTCATGGTGTTCCCAAGGAGATTATGTCAGATCGAGGAACCTAGTTTACCTCAAGGTTTTGGAAGAAGTTCCAAGAAGCCATGGGGACCAAGTTGTCCTTCAGCACTGCTTTCCACCCACAGACTGGAGGCCAGACGGAACGAGTGAATCAGATACTCGAAGACATACTCCAAGCCTGTGTCTTAGCATATGGAGCTAAGTGGGAAGATTGCCTCCCTTTCGCCGAGTTCTCTTACAACAACAGTAATCAGTCAAGCCTTCAGATGGCACCATTTGAGGTGTTATATGGACGGAAATGCCGCACACCCCTCAATTGGTCAGAAACCAGAGATGGACTAGTATTTGGGCACGATATCCTCCGTGAAGCAGAAGAGCAAGTCCATCTTGTCAGAGAGCATTTGAAGACTGCCAAGTCAAGGTAGAAGAGCTACGCTTACTCGCGTTGTAGAGACGTAAACTTCCGAGTTGGAGAACATGTCTATCCCTAGGTCACACCTCTCAAGGGAACCCAGCGTGTCCATGTTAAAGGGAAGCTCGCACCAAGATACATCGGCCCCTTCAAGATCACTGACCGACGAGGAGAAGTGGCTTACCAGTTGGAACTGCCACCTGAACTATCCGATGTGCACAACGTATTCCACGTGTCACAACTCCGGAAGTGCCTCCAAGTTCCACACAAGCCTGATCTTTACAAGGACGTCAATCACTAAGCCATTGACCTTCAACCTGATTTGACTTACCGTGAGAGGCCCATCTGCATTATGGATGAGGCTGAGCGACACACTCGAAGCTGCACCATCAAGTACTTCAAGGTCCAGTGGAGCAACCACACTGAAGCAGAAGCAACCTGGGAACATGAAGACTACCTTAGATCCGAGTTTCCGTATCTCTTTAAAGCCTAGTTTAGGAATCTCGGGGACAAGATTCTTGTAAGGGGGGTAGGTCTATCACACCCTGCATTTTGTAACATTTCATTTGCATTATTAAATCATGAAAATTTGGACCAACAAAAACTTTTGCATTATTTGGCTTTTGGAGTTGGTTTTCTCTCTGTGATTTTCAAGTGCTCTTTAAAGTCAACACAACTCCACCTTATATACTTCATCTCCTTGCCCCAAACTTCTGCCCAATGATCATGCGATGTGTATAGTGCAATATAGTATTTTCTTACAAAAATAATTTGGCCAAAAAGTATTTTCTAAAATTAGTTTTCCAAAAACCCCTGAATTGAGGATTACACTGCATGTCCTTGATTTGGGGTATGAAAAATATTTCAAAAAGTATATTTGAATCCTATTAGATGTAGGACTCCCATAAACCACAAAAATATAATTTTAAAAGTTATTTTTCTATTTTATTTAAAAGCTTTTTCTTAAGGCCAGAAATGGTCTTTAATAGGGAAAAAATTATTTTATTGTTTCAAAAATATTTGACAAAAATCAGGGAAACTCCATGGACATATATTTTCCATATATAAGAGTTTCAACACATGGTCATGTTCAAAATATTGGACAAAACCTCCCAAAACCATTTCTGCCCATTTTAGAGATTTGAAATATTTCTACAGGAAATATTTTCAAAAAAATCCAAGGAAAATCCAGCAAGTCACAAATGCATATTGTGATCACCTTGCAAAGCCTCATGTCAATTAAAGTCATTTGGTTCACCAAAATGCCCCAAAACCCTCTCTGACTAGAATCATATTTGAACAAGTTTGTGCTACCAACTTTCTCCCCTTAACCCCAACTTTTGTGAGCATGTTCACATGACCAAATGAGGCCACTACACCAAGTAGTGCAACAAGGAGAAGTGTCATGCTCAACTAGATCTACACAAGTCCATTTCTGCTAATTTCTAGGGTTTACAAAAGTTCCATTGGCAACTTTGCCCAAATAAGCTCCAAATTGGTGAAAGACCCTAATTATATGTGTCATTTCACCCTGTGGAGTCTCATGGAAACTGGAAATCATTTGCTTGCCAAAACCTTTATCAAACACCTTCTGCCACTTTTCAAAAATCCCCATTTTGACCATTAAAACTATTCTCCTTGAGCTCAACTTTTTACCACAGCTCCTCCTAGTCCCCTTTCACCTCCAGTAACAATGGCAAGTCCACAGCTCAATTATTGGATGGTAAAACCCCACTTTCTCTCTCTGGACAGCCCATTTCTCCCTCTTCCTCACCTCTCTCCTCACCCCAGCGGCCATCTAGAGCATCCAATGCCTCCCCCTACTTCTTTACTCTACCCTTGAGCTACTGGACAAAGTTGGCCGTGCCCACAAGGCATAGAAAATGCCATGCCGGCCATTTGGGCGCTCTGGAGCGCGCTATAGTGCGCTCCCGTACTGTAGCCGCCCTCTGCCCGACGCCTCCGACCACCTTGGGCCTCCCCCACACGCGTGCCGATGCGCCTCGGTGTTCGCAACACGCTACGCGGTCGGCCCCATCTTCTCTCCTCCTTCCCGCGCCTCCACGCTAGCAAACACTGGCCGCCTGAGTGCGCCAATGGCGCGGCTCACACGTGCACGCCTCTAACCTCTCCCCACTCCCTCTCTCTATCTCACCCGACATAGTCGACATCGAGGAACACCCCAGACACCACGCCTGCTTCCCCCGACCCCTGCAGCGATGAGCGTGAGCTCGCCGGTGCACGGGTCTACGGGACCTTGCCGTTCGCCTATTTAAAGGCCTCCCTGAGCCCTCCTCTCCTCACCACTCGCTCTCTGCACCACCAAACCCTCCCCCTGCACTCCAGTTCCTCTCCAGAGCCGCCCGAGCTCGAGATCAAGCTCAAGCTCGGCCGCTTTGGCTCGCCGGAGTTCGCGAGGTATAGGCCTCCCCCGCTCCTCCTCTGCCTCGATCAGGAACCCCTGCATCCCTCTGATCCTTTCCCCCTTGTTTCCCCTCTCTGTAGCTGCCGGAAACAACCGAAACCGTCGACGCCCAAAGCTTCTCCGCGGCGAGACCTCGTCGCCGGCAAACAAGGCAACTCCGGTGACGTCCACCACCTCCACCCGAACGGCGACACAACGCTGAGTCCGTCCCTGCCCTTGTCCAAGCTCGCCATGCCCCGCATCATCGCCGGTGAGCTCGCCGCCCTCTCTGACCCAGGGTTGACGACGACGGCCGTGGGGCCCGTCCATCAGCCTCACATCCTGATGCCTGGGCCCCGCCCGTCAGGTTTGTACCTGGCGCGCGCGTGTGCACCAGTGCACTGGGCCACCTCTCTGGCTGGGCCTGCTGCCCTGCGGCTGTTCTGCACTAGCAGGCACAGGGCCCTTTTCCTTTTCTTTTTCTATCACTTTTCCAAATATTCCACAGGATAAAATAAATGTCCAAATAAATTAACTCCGATTCCTAAATTCCTAAAATATTGCAACCTATTTAATGGTGCAATTTTCATTCAAATACAACAACCTTTTCTTCACTGTAAATATTTAAATGTGATTTTGAGCATTTAAATATGCCTTTGTAAATCCATTTCTCCTATTCTGCTACTCCGAATCCAAAACTAGAAATTTTCCACTTCTTAGTTTTCACCCTAGTATTTAACAAAAATGAGTTGACATTTTTATGAGCACTTTGGTTTTTCTGTTTTATTATTGCCTTATTTTTCCTGTTATTATTTTGCGACGACAGATTGCGTTGCTGACAAAGGAGTTGGACCAGAAGACTTTGAAGACCCAGAAGACTTTGTTGAGCCAGGCAAGCAGCCCTTTGACCATGTCTATGAAACCCTTTTTACGCATGTCATATAGCACCATATTGTTGTTGCAACGGAATCATGATGAGGTGGTATCCACTTGATGGTTTGCCACTGAACTTCCTCGTTGACACTTGCATTGTGCATAACCCTACCTTTTTATGAGGGTTATGACGGTGGGAGTAGATAGGATGCTAAAGTAGTGCTACGCAAAAAGGGACGGGAATATGCATGGTGATGGAGACAAAGTATTTTCAAAAGACTTTTTCAAAAACCCCGTCGGGTGCCACTTATGCCCGAGGGAGATGATGAGATGGGTAACCACTTGATGACGAAGTGGTGTACCGAGGCAAGTGTGTGAGTTGTTTTTGAAAATGGATTAGATTTAAGATTTGATGACTGTCCCAACCTTACATGTGCAACCACTCTACCCTTATATGGGAAAGGGCATTATTGATTACCTAGACCGATACTAGCTTGGAGCCCGCATTACTAGTGACGGTAGAGTTGTTGGTGCGCTCTCTCGGGACGGGGTCGTGCCAGGTAGGGCGGCCATGACTATTTTCACAGGGCACCGGACTCCCCGTTGGTACCCCGTGCTTGTGGTATGTGATGAATATGGGAGCGAGGCTCCACAACTTTATGATGTGAAATGTTAGGCACGGGGGTTACTACCAATCGAGTGGACTCCATGTTAGTGTCGTCTAGGGAAAGGTAGTGATCGGGTGCTTACCCCGGGTACTTGAGGTATCGCGGGTCGTGGATGACACGGAAGTTCCCCGGATCTTGTGGGTACAGTGTGCAACCTCTGCAGAGTGTAAAACTTTTCGAATAGCCGTGTCCACGGTCAAGGACGGTTGGGCGGTGCTGCTTAAACTATGTCCAGAGTTTACAAACCAGTGTGTTTGTTTGGATAACTACTTGGGTCAAGTCAAAGGACTTGACGTGATTGAGATGGGTTGGTGCCCACTTTATTTATGTTGATACCTGTAACCTGTCCTCATGGTTACTTGAATTCTCTTGATGCATGTCTTACAAGTTGTTGAACATGTCATTGCACTCAAAACTAGCTTTCTGCAAAAATTTACCTATATCATGTATTGTTACATCTTGGACCAAAACATGGGTTGCTTGCGAGTACATTCAAAGTACTCATTGGCTTGCCACTGGTTATTTAATTGGCCAGGCATGGAAGAACCGGAGTTCGAAGAAGAATTCTGTGGAGACGAACATGCGAACTAGGATGTTTCCCAGTCAGAATGCCTGTAGGGTTAAGGCAGATGGCATGGGTTCTACTTATCAACGAAGATTTCCGCTACTTGTGTTTCATTTGATGTTCAGCCCTTAAGGCTTTATCAATGTAAGACTTGACCATAATGGTCATAATTTGTGTAAGACGGTATGTAAGGATGTAAGACTGTCACATCCCTAGCTGCTGGTAGTGCTCTAGGCTAGCTTCATGTTTGCATCATGTTTAAATTTTTGCCTAAAATTGAAATGGGGATGTTCAAACCCTAGCATTAAATCAACTCAACTAGGGTGAATTAAAATCTTTTCAATAAACCCAAAAGGTTCCTAAGAAAAGTTCATGATTTCTGGTTAAGGTGGAAACCTCTGCCAAAAATGATGATTATATTCTTAGGTCATTTTTGGATTTTTGAATTAAATCATATTGTATTTGACTTTGGGCATTTAAATACTATAAATAATTTAAATGCTCAAATAAATGTTGGAAATTGATAAGGGTCACTGAAATAATTCAGAAAGTACCCATAATTATTTCCAGGATTTTATAAAATGATTTGATATTTTAAAACAAATCAAAAACAAATTGCAGAAATAGAAAAATATAAAACAGAATAGAAATAAAAGAGAGGAGAGAAACCTTACCTGGACCTTACCTGGCAGCCACCCACAGCCCAACACTGTGCAGCCCACGCAGGCCCAGCCCACCTCCTTCCCCCCTTGTCCTCTTCCTCCTCTGCCAGGAGGACGAACAGAGGCGAGGCGTGGCGCTCGCCGACGCTGCCTCGGCCACCTCCTGCCTCCTCTCGTTGCCCTGGACCCCGTCCGCGACGCCACGCACCCCCCCAGGCCTCTCACTCTCTCCCCGAGCTCCTCTTCCTCGCTCTCTCTCTCACACGGCCGAACACCACCGTCGCCGCCGTTCGCCATAGCAGCCATCTCCGGCCACCCCTCGCTCCCCCGACTAGCT
>NC_041391.1:418814361-418822554 GCF_002162155.2 Triticum dicoccoides | reverse complement strand
CTAGCTCAGAAGCTCCGCCACAACCCCCTCTTCTTCCCCACCGCTCCACGGGCCCCCGGAAGCCCTGCATCGCCGCCACGTCGCCGTTCCCCTCTTCGGGCTCCGACCATCATCGCCGACGAATTCGCCGTCTCCAGCGCGTCCCCGAGCCCGCTTCGACGCCCACTGCAACCGCGGTGAGCCGCCGAGTCGTTTCCCCCTTCTTCCCGGGTCTCTTTCGACCTCTAGGCCCTAGCCCCACCTTGGCCGAGAGCTCCACGCCGCCGGCGATGTCGCCGTCGTGGCCACGGTCACCGTAGCGCCCAACCGAGCACACTATCGTGCTCCACGCCTCACTAGGAGCACGTAGCACGCACCAACGCCTCCCCTAGCGCCCTGCATCGCCTAACCCGCCGTTGGCCGAACTCTGGCCGCCGCTCACGAGCTCGCCGTCGTCGGTACCGGCCACCACAGGCACGGCCACCACCACCATTCGATGCGCACTAGCAAGGGCTCTCCAACGAGCCCAAGCACAGCCTCGCCCGTGCCCTGTAGCGCATTTCCGGCTCGCGCCGCCATCTCGGGCCTCGCCGGCGTCATGTCGCCGGTGGGTTTGACCCCACTGACCCGGGATTTGACCCTGCTAATTAACCCTGTGACACTGACAGCAGGGCCCCACCTGCTAATTAATCCTAGATTAGTTTCTGTTTAGTTTTTAACTAATCCTAGTGGCCCCACGCGTCACCTTTGACTAAGCTGACGTGGCTGTTGACTGGGCCCACATGTCAGCTACACTAATCAGCCCCAGTCACTGACCAGTGGACCCCACTGGTCAGGTTTGACCACCAGCAGCGTCTGTTGACCTGCTGACGTCATAGTGACGCAATGCTGACGCAATAAGTATTTTCTGGATTTATTAATATTCAGGAAATTTCAGAAAATGCCTAAAACTTCTAAAAATCATAGAAAATTAACCGTAACTCCAAATTAAATAATTTATATATGAAAAATTATCAGAAAAATTCAAGGAATCCATCTGTACCATTTTCATGCATGTTAGAACAACTTATAGCTGCTGTTTAGCACAAATCAATTAAATGGCATTTGAATAATCACATATGGAGTTTAAATTTGAATCTTGTATTCAAACCAACTTCATTTAATCTGTTGCTAGTTGCATTAGCTCAAAACACATTCATTTTTCCATGTCATGATCATGCATCATATTGTGCATTGCACTGATCGTGTTTTTCTGTATTTGCCGGTAATTGTCCCCTCTCGATAGACGTGTACCGATGATGTGATCGTTGACACTGATGAAGACTCAATGTTATCTTCAAAGTGCCAGGCAAGCAAAACCCCCTTGTTCATTCCGATACAATCCTACTCTCTCGCTCCTGCTCTCTTTTACTGCATTAGGACAACACCGATTCATCTGTTACTTGCTGCGGTAGCTGAACCCCTTTATCCTTTGCATGACCTGTCATTGCCACAGTAAATAGATGAAACCCACTAGCATGAGTAGGAGTTGTTTGAGCCCTGTTGTGCCTACTCATTCATGTTTGTTTGTCATGCCTGCTACTGCTTAGAGTTGAGTCAGGTCTGATTCATCGGGGATGAATCAGAGGCGTGTGAACATGTCCTACTGTGTGTGAGCTAAGTGTGTGAACACGATTTGGTAAAGGTAGCGGTGAGAGGCCATGTAGGAGTACATGGTGGGTTGTCTCATTGAAGCCGTCCTCAGGAACTGAGTTCTGTGTTTGTGATCCATGATTCAGTTACTACCATACATTGGGCCCTGAAATATGACCCCGCTCGACTTCTTATTCACCCTCGTCCTCTGTCCAGGAGTTGCAAGTAGTTTCTGGTGTTTGTAGTATGCTGGAGGCCGTGGACAGCGCTGACCGTAGGGGTGGGCTGTGATGCGGTAGGCACGTGGCCGGGTATACCGGGCGCCCGTTTGGTGTCACGGAACCCTGTTCACATCGTTTGGGGCTGTGAGCGAAACTCCGGCCGGATCTCCTCATGGATGGAACCCGAATAGGCGATAAACCTGGACTAGAGACTTGAGTGTTTAGGTAGGTCGTGGTCTACACCCACGTCGGCTTTCGCTTGAAGTCTGCCGAGCACATGTCGTGTGCAGACGCTAAGTGGTGGAAACATGTATGAAGAAGTACACCCCTGCAGGGTTAACATCATCTATTCGAATAGCCGTGTCCGCGGTAAAGGACTTCTGGGTTGCTTATATCAGTTCATAGACAAGTGACAGTGGATACTCTAAAATACGCAAGATAAGCGTGAGTGCTATGGATGGCGTTCTCATAGGGAGACGGGAGCGGATCCATAGTGGTGTATTGATATGGTGAATATGTGGACTCGTGTGCGCCACCTAAAAAAAGTTACTCGCAGTCGTAGTTCAGGATAGCCACCGAGTCAAAGCTGGCTTGCTGCAGTTAAACCCCACCACCCCTTTGTTGATAATGATGCATATGTAGATAGTTCTGATGTAAGTCTTGCTGGGTACATTTGTACTCACGTTTGCCTATTTTATGTTTTGCAGAGAGACTTCAGTCTCACTAGTAATTCCGCGTGGTCTTCGACGTTTAGCTTGTTACCTCAGCTACGATCTTGTGCCCTCGGCAGGATCTGATAGATAGTCAGGCTTCTCGGCCTTTTTCATTTATAGATGTCTGTACCCAGACATGATAGCTTCCGCTTGTGCTTTGACTTGTATGCTCTGATTGTTGGGTCGTGAGACCCATGTTTGTAATATCTCACTCCTCAGAGCCTATTGATTAAAATACTTGAGTTGTAGAGTCATGTTGTGATGCCATGTTGTATTTGCACATATCGAGCATATTGTGTGTATGTTATTGAAATGCTTGGTATGTGTGGGATCTGACCATCTAGTTGTTTATCTTTAGTAGCCTCTCTTACGGGGAAATGTCTCCTAGTGTTTCCACCGAGCCATGGTAGCTTGCTACTGCTCCGGAACACTTAGGCTGGCCGGCATGTGTCCTTCTTCGTTCCTGTGTCTGTCCCTTCGGGGAAATGTCACGCGGTGAATACCGGAGTCCTGTTAGCCCGCTACAGCCCGGTTCACCGGAGTCCTGCTAGCCCAGTGCTACAACCTGGATTCACTCGCTGATGACCGACACGTTCGATGCTGGGTCATGGATGCCTGTCCCTGTAAGTCTGTGCCGCTTTGGGTTTACGACTAGCCATGTCAGCCCGGGCTCCTTATCATATGGATGCTAGCGACACTGTCATATACGTGTGCCCAAAGGCGCAAACGGTCCCGGGCAAAGGTAAGGCGACACCCGTGGGAATACCGTGCGTGAGGCCGCAAAGTGATATGAGGTGTTACATGCTAGATCGATGTGGCATTGAGTCGGGGTCCTGACAGCATTGGTATCAGAGCCAGGCTGCCTGTAGGATTACCAAGCCAAACTGGTCGAAGTTGAGTCTAGAAATTCTTTAGTTATGTAAGGGAATTGATTGTGGGATGGAACGTAAGGCTCTTTTTACTCCTTTACCTCATGCCCTTCTGATCTGAGTCATCATCTTCTCTTCTACGGGGATTAAGAACTAGGCTTTCCCTTCTTTCTGTCAGGATCACGTATTGCTAATCCGTAGACTTATAAGATTGTTGGATTTAAGTCTCAGTTCAGTTCCTACTACTTCCGTATGTTAATTGTTGATCTCGGAACCTTGATATTGTGCTTCTGAGTGGTTATGCCACCATTTTTGTGATTGTCTCAAATCTTTTTGAGCAATTATAGCCGTTATGCTGTCCGAGTCATCCCAGGTTTCTAAATAGTCCGATGCATTTGCAAATCCCTTCCTTCTGTTTCCGATGTTCCCATGGGCCAGATTAACCACACTAATCGGTGTGTTGAGGTAATTATTGCCTTGACATTTATGTTGGAGTTACTATTATGACCCTAGGTATTTAGGGAGTCACGTAGTAACCTAGCAACGTTTTGTGTTCCCAGTGTGATGATTCTGGCCATCATTCTCGAAAGCATCCCGTGATGCCACTTAGTAGTAGGTATTCTACTCCTGGGTTCTGAACCCGAGATTCACTCTACCTACTTCATGTTGATAGTAATTGCTAGTGCCTTTAGGATATTAGCAACCTTTGCGATAGTCCTTGGAGTCCGTGGTATCTTCTTCTTCCAAATACCATGAACTACTTATGGCAGATGTTTATTGGATCAAAAAAAATCACAATTAGAGTACTCTTGAGGAGTTCTCCATTCATAAATCGTGACTCTGCCAGTTCTACCTTTCTGCATGGGTTATCCGGAAGAAATATGTTGAACTTGGTTCGACATACTAATCTATGCATCCACAACTCAGAAAGTTATATGTTCCTTTGAGTTGTTCTCTTTAGTTGCATTCTGACCCTCGTCTATCAATTGATAGTCAAGAGTATGCGTGTGTTCGTTTATCGATGCCTATTACTCTTGTGGTCCGTCAAGCCATTCTGTCCCGAATGACTTGGAGAAACAAACTCCAGTACCTCGTCCATATCTAGGATTGGGTCAAAGTAGTTGTATTCCGCAGATCAAATGCCAATCCAGCTTTTGGTTCTGCTCTACCTTGGAGTATTACATATTTTATATCGAGATTGTTATAGGAATTGCACACCATCCCATGAACTCTTGGTACAGTGATACTTCTTGCCATCACTGTTCATTCCTCGGCCCTCGTGTTGATGCAACCGGAATACCGACAAATGAATTGTGATGTGTGAAATCAATACTGCTAGCAACTCTGTTGCTTGGTAGTTAAAGGATAATAATTTCATTCTTAGTATGTTGGTTTTCGAATCATCCTTCTAAGACTGATCGTGCTACCTAGTCCTTATCTCGGTGCACCCTTCGATTGATGAGTTAGGATCTTGTCAAGTCCTCACTCATTTGATCATATCGTCTTGCCCTCAAAAGCAAGATTGTTCTCGAGCTTAGTAACATACCGGTGGTTCGTGACTTTCCAAATATCTTCTTGGAGGTGTTACCGGGTTGTCACCTGACCGCTATGTTGAGTTCGTGATCAAGTTGGTTTCTTGTGAACCACCTTCTCTCCAAGAATCGGTGTTAGATATCCCTGAGCTAGTTGGTTAAGCTAAACGACAACTTGGAGGGTTGGAAGATAAAAGCTTGCCTGACTTAGTTCGTTCCAAAGGGATATTCTTGTGTAGTGTGTGTTGAAGAAAGATGATATCTTCATCGATTGGTCCTTGTGATCAGTTGCTGGACCTATTGTCTTATCAATCCTTTGATTTGAGTGTGGGCCATCGTCAAGTCAAATCAGTACCAACGATGCTCGTAATGTTGTCTTATTCGTGGTTGATCCCTCGAGCATACACCATTACATCCTTGGTCTGACCAATGCTATCACCGTGTTCACTTAACTATGGAATTCCTTTTAAAAGGAAACCTAGATGAATTGTTGTTGAGCCCATTGACAACATCCTTGTCTTCTCCATAATTTTGCTGAACATTAAGCTAGTGTTGGAAACTTTTGAAAGCATTTGTTCATGCTAGCTCATGAAGCATATGTTTGGATGAAGGTAGTGACTTCCTTTAATTCATGTGCATCTGATGCAAGTTGCCGCCGTGGATTCGAGAAAGTCAATGTTGCTTTCTTTGGAATCATTCCAAATCAGTCATGCACACGTGCGAAGAATGCTGTGGTTTGAAGACTTGCAACCTTCAATCTATATGTATCCCTAGCACACCAAGCCACTGATTGATTGTTCAAGGAGAAGGAGTTCCTTCATAAGAGCTAATCCGGACTTATGAAAGAACTTCGATACCCTCGTTGATGGTTCCCCCTCCTGAACTCGGTAGTGTTTTATTATAAGACTACCACGTGGTCATGCTTGTCTGGGACAACGTGTTCACATGTTTGTAGCAGAACCAGCTCATGTTTTGGAGCTTGCTATCGTAGTTCATCTCCCGAGAATCCCGCAACGTCATCTCGTCGATTTGTGTTGCAAACCTTCATTTTTCTTCCTAGACTCGATGGGTCTGGAATATCCTGACACCAACCAGATCTGAATCTCAGGCAGATATGATGGTTGGAACATTTCCCAAGAACTATAATATCGGTCCCTCGAAAACCGGTAAAGTGGATGTCGTGGCCAACACATCCAGCCGGAAGACCTGTTATTATAATATCTTGATTGATGAAGTTGACCACCCCCCCCCATAGGGATTTCGTAGGATTTACTCCCTAGTTGCCCCTATGGATTTCTGAGATCCCGAAGTCCGACCTTTTTACTTGATGTTCTAGATATCAAACCATATCTATGAATGGGTTACACTAGCACATCAAGGAGAACATTAGAAGCGGAGTGCTAAATGTCTCTCGGTCGATCATCCAGATTTTATTTCCTTGGCCTCGCTAAGAGGAAATCTGAGAAGGTGTTATCTTCCTTTGCATCTGCATCTTCCATCACCAGTCATCATGGTAGTGAGTTGTGTTACCGGACCCTTGACACGGATGTTGGTAAAACCTTGATGATTGTGGAAATGCTCAAGTTCTTGAGAGCACGCGCAAGTGCTAGGTTTGATCGTCGGCATTAACCGTATAACGCTCTCAGTTTCCTCGGTTATGCTATAACCATTCCAATAATGGAATAACTCTTTATTGTTGGGTTCTTCCCCAGTTACCAGAATCATTCCTAGCATTTGCATTTTGTTCCTAGCTTGCACCGCCAATGTGCCATTCTACCATGGGTCTCTTCCATTTCCGGTGATAAGCAAACTCATCCATTACGTTGTCTTCAACAAGGTAATCCACATCATCCAAGTCCGAGTATGCCATTCTACCGACCCCCTCCAAACGATCGCTCGAGAATTGTCTTAGGCTGGTTCAAAGAGTTTCAATGATCTATGAATCAAAAGTAATTCTTTTTGCCACTTAAGGAAATATCTCTACGAGTCACCTTCCCTAAGGTGTATCGTTATGGTATTATGGCAACTCAACTCCTCGCTACGTGGACAATCGTTTACCACCTTCTTAGGTGTGGAATCGTTGTCTACCTAGTGAACCTTCGTCATCCGTTTCTTTCCACCCCTCTTGATGTGTATCTCGTGTCTAAACCCGAGAGATGGTCCTATGTCTCATTCCGTGAGTTGTTCGATCTTCGAGAGGATCGACCCTTCTAGGGTCTTTCCTTTCCCCTCGTGGTCATGATAGCTGGAGTTCTCAGAGCAAGACGACAAGACAAAGTTGGTGTTCAAATCAACGTTCATTTGAAGTGCAACCTGGATCGTGAAGATTGTGCTAGTTTGCGTTCCCCTTTCACCCTGCCCTACGCTTGAATCTCGAGACGAGATTCTTGTTTAGTGGGGGTGAGTTGTCACATCCCTAGCTGCTGGTAGTGCTCTAGGCTAGCTTCATGTTTGCATCATGTTTAAATTTTTGCCTAAAATTGAAATGGGGATGTTCAAACCCTAGCATTAAATCAACTCAACTAGGGTGAATTAAAATCTTTTCAATAAACCCAAAAGGTTCCTAAGAAAAGTTCATGATTTCTGGTTAAGGTGGAAACCTCTGCCAAAAATGATGATTATATTCTTAGGTCATTTTTGGATTTTTGAATTAAACCATATTGTATTTGACTTTGGGCATTTAAATACTATAAATAATTTAAATGCTCAAATAAATGTTGGAAATTGATAAGGGTCACTGAAATAATTCAGAAAGTACCCATAATTATTTCCAGGATTTTATAAAATGATTTGATATTTTAAAACAAATCAAAAACAAATTGCAGAAATAGAAAAATATAAAACAGAATAGAAATAAAAGAGAGGAGAGAAACCTTACCTGGACCTTACCTGGCAGCCACCCACATCCCAACACTGTGCAGCCCACGCAGGCCCAGCCCACCTCCTTCCCCCCTTGTCCTCTTCCTCCTCTGCCAGGAGGACGAACAGAGGCGAGGCGTGGCGCTCGCCGACGCTGCCTCGGCCACCTCCTGCTTCCCCCCCTAGCCACCTCCTGCCTCCTCTCGTTGCCCTGGACCCCGTCCGCGACGCCACGCACCCCCCCCAGGCCTCTCACTCTCTCCCCGAGCTCCTCTCCCTCGCTCTCTCTCTCTCACACGGCCGAACACCACCGTCGCCGCCGTTCGCCATAGCAGCCATCTCCGGCCACCCCTCGCTCCCCCGACTAGCTCAGAAGCTCCGCCACAAC
>NC_041391.1:418715842-418811051 GCF_002162155.2 Triticum dicoccoides | reverse complement strand
TGTGTCCTTCTTCGTTCCTGTGTCTGTCCCTTCGGGGAAATGTCACGCGGTGAATACCGGAGTCCTGTTAGCCCGCTACAGCCCGGTTCACCGGAGTCCTGCTAGCCCAGTGCTACAGCCTGGATTCACTCGCTGATGACCGACACGTTCGATGCTGGGTCATGGATGCCTGTCCCTGTAAGTCTGTGCCGCTTTGGGTTTACGACTAGCCATGTCAGCCCGGGCTCCTTATCATATGGATGCTAGCGACACTGTCATATACGTGTGCCAAAAGGCGCAAACGGTCCCGGGCAAAGGTAAGGCGACACCTGTGGGAATACCGTGCGTGAGGCCGCAAAGTGATATGAGGTGTTACATGCTAGATCGATGTGGCATTGAGTCGGGGTCCTGACAAAGACTCTTGTTATTCAGCTTCTGTGTGTTCAGTGAGCATTGATCTTTGGGATCACTGTACACGTGCAATCGGTGATCTCGACTTATGAGTCGGGGTCCCCACACTTAACCCCTGTGGAACGGTTTACTGATCGTATTCGAATGAGAAGCCTTGCATTTTTATGTTCTATTTGGTTCAAGTGTTCTTTGGCCGCACCGTTTATTTGACTTGAGACTCTTTGAGATTTACAAGTACAAGTGTGGTTAATTTTAATCCGGCTTGATATTGACTTATAAGTTGCCAATACCGGAGCATCATTATATCTTTGGAAATTTTGGTTTCCGAAGAATTGGGTCATCACCCTTACTGTCCGGGTCATCACCCTTACAGGTTAGCCTTCATGTTGGCCTGAAGCGTCTGGGTTAGCCCTCTCCGCGTCTTCGCCCTATTCCCTTTCCTAGAAGGTTGACGATGACCAATCAATGTTGTTCAAAGCTTCAAATTCAGCTTCATCATCAACTAGACCGGCCGGGTCAACTTCAAGGGCAAAGGTGTGCTTACGGAGTGCAGGGATCAGACTGGTCACTTCATATTGAGGTGTTGGAATTCTTTGGTTCTCTGCGTCATAACCCGCCTGGTACTTGGTAAGATCCACTTCGTTCGCTATCAGGGTGGCCAGGGGGCGTATCTCCTTTACACAAGCGGTAAAGTCTTTTTCTTTAAAAGGAGTGCCATCCTCCTTCAAGCTTGGATAGCCAGTAGCAATGTCGGCCGGGTCTAACTCTGGTAGCCAAGCCTTGGCCCGGCTTAAAGCATTTACCGCTCCGGCTCTTGCAGCCGACCGCCTCAGTTCATTGAACCATTGGGTATCACGGAAAGCTTCTTCAAGACCTCAGCTTGGAGGGTAGGCACTTCATTTGACAAAGCCACCGTGGCTAGTGCATGTTGAGACCCGGAGTACAATTGCTCCACCAGTGTGTAAACTGCCTTCAGCTTGATCAGCATATCTTGGTTCAGATTTGAGCTTCTGGGGCCTGCATAAACATGATCAAGTGATTCAATTCCAATTATATGATCAACTGAAAGGTTCAAATATTTAAACACTTGCAGGGTGACTTACCAAAGATCGTCGAGACCATCTGAGAGACATTGCGCTTTAAGCCGGTTAATTCACCGGTTGCTTCTTCTAGAGTTGCCTCTGCCTTCTCAGCTCGGTTAATCAAGGCAGTTTTTTCATCAGCCTAGGCCTTCTTTTCAGTTTCAAATTCTTTCTTCAGTTTTTCTTGTTCAGAAATGCTGAATTTGAACTTGGTGTCGGCTTTTTGGATTTCCATCTCTTGGGCCTCAAGGCGGCTCTTCAGATCAGTCACCTCTGATTCGAGTTGACTCGTGGTGGCCTATACAAATACAGGGTCAAAATCAAGCCAATTTTTATGCAATATTAAAGTCCCAAGCCTTTTGCCAGCAACAACGCTTGGCACTTGGGGGCTAATGTTTACCGAAGAATTTTACTTTAAGGGGCGGTTCATAATAGTTAGTCCCAAGCATTTTGCAAGCAATAATACTTGGCACTTGGGGGCTATGCATATTGCTGTTCAAAGCTATGTAAGTATTTTTTGTTTATATAACCATCTTAAGGACCGGCTCAACCATGTTGGTTAAGCCGCCCTTGGGGACTACAGAGTAAGCCGGGTTTCTTGCGTGTTTTATCCATCTGTGCTACTAATGTTACTAAATTTGTTTCTAAGTTTATAGCATAAACATCATAAGAAATAGACTTGGGGGCTGGCATAGTAAAGATTAAAGCATAATAGAGAAAGGGTTATACCGCAAATTTTGGGTGCATCTGCTTCACCATGTCAATCTCGAGGTTCCGGCTGCTGTGCACTTGGCTCATGTAGCCAGAAAAGATATCTCCAATACTCATGTGAGCATAGTTTGCAACGTCAAGCTTGACCCGGCAGTGTTCTAGACGTTCCTCCTTGGCGGAACACTTGGCCAGCACAGTTGGCCTTCCCGGCTCATCAAAGCCAGCTCTGGTGATCTCAACATCAGTGTTTTGTGGATCATCTGTCCTAACCGGGCTAGGGGCTTCTGGATTTTCTGAGTCATCAGTGGCTCGTTCAACAGGCGGGTTAGCAGCGGGAGTTGGTATATCTTGAGCTGGTTCAGATGGCGGCTCATGAGTTGATGACTCCCGTGCAGCTGTTTGCAGAACCGGCTCGGTCACGACTGTGTCTTCATCCGGCTTGCTCTTCCTAACCCGTTTGCTGGGCTTGACTTGTCCACTGAGTCATAACAAAAGGTTAGTACAGATGCAAGGAATCAAAGTAAGTACAAGATAAGCAGATTATTATTAAACTGGTGCAGTCTTAAAAGCCGGCAGGTTCGACTGCATTGAGTCGCCGGAGGAAGGGGAAGTTTCCTGGTAATCCGAGTCAGAAGAGTTGAGCGGTCGACGAGTGAGATCCGCCAAGGGATAAAAGATATTTAAAGCAGAAGTGACCTCATTTTGGCGTTTCCTTGGGGTGTTCAGCAAGCCGAAGGAGAGCTCCGCATCCTTGCTGGTCCGGGTCTGCCTCCGGCTCTCATGATTCTGTCGCTTCAAAAGAAATTGAGGATCGTGATGAGCTAAAGGATGGGAAAACCTTACTCTCCGGGTTACTCTGCGGATTTTCCATCTTGGCAAAGGCTCGGAGTCGGAGGAAATGATAGTTACCTCGTCAGCCTTGCTATGGCTTGCTCCTGTGTCCTCCTGCTGATAATCAGTGTCAATAAGATGGTTAAAAAAGAGCCAAGGGAGTCAAGGGCTACCTCTGACTCAGAAGAGTCTGCTAGCCGAAGCAGGTCAGAGGCGGTGGCCTATTTGCCCTTCTTCTTGGCAGCCTCTTTCCTGGCGGCTTTCTTCTCCTTCCTAGCTTTCTTGGCAGCCTCATGGTCATATTTGACCTTCCAGAATTTATCACCCGCCTATAAGAGTTATCAGAGGTATAAATATGGGTGAAAACATGGAAAAATCAAAGTAATTTATTCATATGGGCGACTTACCTTTGGAGCCAGGTTAGCTTTGCAGAAAGGGGCTAAGCCCACTTTACCACAGTCTGCCAGGCTCTCGTTCAGAAGAGACTTTGTCATATCGTCAATGACGTCTTCAGGCAAATCATTAGGGCTGTGCCGCAGAGGGTCATCCTTTGCACACGTATAATCGCACATCAAGCCGGGGCAGTAGCTCAATGGAATAACCCGCCAGGCAAGCCAAACCCGGACCAAGTCAATACCGGTTAATCCGTTCCCCAGAAGAGCTTTGATCTTGGCTAAAGTGGGGGCGAGTGATTTGCGTTCGGCTTCTGTAATCTTGTCAGGCAGATGATGGTTGGGCCCAAGACGAAGGGCACGAAAGCCGGGAAGAGGGTTTTCACCAGCCGGAGAGGTGTCTTGGCAGTAAAACCACGTCTGATTCCAGTCTTTTTGGTGTCTCGGCGGGTTGGCGTAAGGAAAGATTACGTTCCTATGACGCTGGATTGAGACACCACCAAGCTATAAGATCTGACTGCTGGCGCACTCATTCTGGCGGTTCAAATAAAATAGCTCTCGGAAGAGCAGCATGTTGGGTTATTCTCTGAGGTATACTTCACTAAATACTTGGAAGTTGCAGATATTAGACACGGAATTGGCTCTGATGTCTTGTGGGTGAAGATCAATGAAATGCAACACGTCTTTGAAGAATTTTGAGCTAGGTGGAGTGAAACCCCGGTTCATGTGATCCGTGAAAACAACAACTTCTATTTCTTTGGGCTGAGGAAATTCCTCTTCCGGGTTAGGAGCAAGATAAGTCATGACTTCTTTCTTCGGCAGATAGCCGGTCTTCACAAAGTCGTTAAGAGTACTGTCTATTATGATGGATTTAACCTAGTTGCAGGAAGTGGGTGTCTTTGGTGCCATCATGTTGAAAGCCTAAGATGGAGTAAAAAGTACCGGTTCAAATTTAAACCAGGCAGGAAAAAATATTACAGTGCATATTCAAGATGGCGGCTTACGAAGGGGACTGATGGTATAAGGATAATTATGTCAAGGTTTTTTAAGCCGCCATAGCCTCTATAAGCTGCCAGGGCTATTTAAACCGCTGTGGGTGGTCAGAGTTATCAATTGAGCATTGCTTCCTTAAAACCGGTGATCAGAGTCGCCATGGCTAGATGAATCTAACAAGTGCAGATTTTTGTCTAAGTGTTGCATAAACAGGTTTCACAAACTGCAGGCATTATTTTGGATCAAACAGATATTCAGGAAAGAAAAGTTTCTAGACCTAAAAACATGGTGCAGAGGAGTTCATGCATTTTAGTGGGGATTCTTTACAAAGAAAGAAGATATGCTAGTACCTAAAATGGATGCAGAACACTTACCACATGAGATCTATGATATTGTTGGTTCAAAAGAAGCCATAGCAGAAGGAACACGAAGAACTAAAGATGAACTTCACGCAGTACAGAAGAACACGCTAACTCTAGCATGGATCTATGGTGCAGAAAGGGGAAAACTTACTGCGGTAGATCTGCTGCAGAGGGGCGCCGCCGTTTTCTGGTCAAGTTCAGGTCGATGCAGCGACCAAGGTCGATGGAGATGAGATGCGCTGCAGCGGTGGTGGCGGAGCTCTAGTGACATATGGGGGCGAGAGGAAGAAGACGCGAAAGGGAAGAATGAGGAAGAAATAGTCGGGTCTATTTATAAGGAAGGGCCACTAAAAGAGCGCGAAAAACGAGGAGGCTGAAAATATAAGTTATCCAGCTACAAGGATGCCTCGATTTTCGGGATGGTCATCAGGACAAAGATCCATTGGGATACATTGAAGAAAACGTGCTTTTATGACAGGTGACGTCATGGAGGGTTACCACAAATCCAGAGGATGACGTCATGGCGGGTCACAAAAATTTTATAAGGACAGAAGACTTGTCCTTAAGTGTCGAAGATTGACATGAACCAGTTCAAATCAATCTGGGGCCTAATGTTGGGGATATAACTATTGGTATGAACCGCCCAGGAGGGGCCGGGTTATACTTACAAATATTCTTGAAGCCCAAGACCCAGGATAGAGATGGCGGTTCAGTTAAGGGCCCAAAGCCCAGAGGCGACTTAAGGCCCGTAGTGATAAACCGCCATATGTGCGTGACTTGTATTGTAAGGCAAGGATAGTTAAGAGACCGAGCCGGACAATGTTTATGAACCGGTCGGGACTCTGTAAGCCGCTGGGCGTCAACCTCTGTATATAAAGGGACGACCCAGCGGCGGTTAAGGACAAGTAACATCAACTCGAGAGCTTGGTCAAGCGATTCGCTCCCTGGTTATCGAGACATTAGTAATCCCACTCAAAACTGGATCGTAGGCTTTTACCTTCACCGTAAAGGCCAAACCAGTATAAACCTCGTATCCTTTGTCCCGATTAACCCCTTTAAGCTTCCTAGTTGTGATGGATCCAAGACTAAGTCCTTTCAGTAGGACTTCTGCCGTGACAATTCCACGACACTACGTGATCAAACTCATCTTACCTGCTCATAGGAAAGCCGAGTGCCCCTGAATGTCGGCATCTCAAGGGGCGTCAACTTGCAACTACGGCCACGCCGCGCTGGAGGGACCCCCAAGGAAACATCCTCGTGCGTTCCACGGAACATCAAGATGCATTTGTATGAGTAGATTTTCTTGTGAGAGAAAAGGATGAATGAGGGAAGGCCTCTAGAGATAGAGATAGACACTACTACTACCAATGTGCTGGCCTGTGCATTGCAATGGATCCAAAGTAGTAGAATAATACTTGTTCACGTGCTTGAAATATAAACACTCTAGTTTTGAGATACATGTGTCAGCAGACATGACAGCTTGTCCATGGAAGTTGAACCAAGCGACCATCACGTTTCTTGTTTCTACCACTGCCACACCCACACGCGATTCCCACGACCCCGCTCCAACCCACGGCACGACGTCCCCTGACGTGCGCCTCATCCCTCTCGGGCCCACCGCTCCTCTGCCTTTGTGTGCATGACATGCGGGCCAGCTGAACTGCGGTGACCATCAACTTTCTACCACAAACACACCCGATTGGATGTGGTTTGCCTGCTCCGCTGCTGTGCTCCGATCCGTACTCCCGCACCATTGAATTTTCATCCAGCTGCTGTGACACATTTCATCCCGGGCATCAATCCTCAGCTGGAGTACTTATGTACTACATGTAGTACCCGCCGGTGTGGCCATCTACGCCTCGTAATGCCCCGACGCCTAGCTGTGGCACCCTCACCACAGCCACGACACCATCGGCCGGTTCATCTCGAACGAGTGAGTCGCGAACCACGCCACCACCATGAGAATGACATGTGGGCCAGCCGCATTTAAGGCCCACATGTCATAGACTCATAGGCCGGGCACTAAGCCACTGAAGTTCGATCCCCGAGAGGGAAATGTAACTCCTGCGGCAGGCCTTGTGGTGCTCCTGCAGTACGAGCTCGTGGCAAAACCAGAATTTGTTTCTTACTACTACCAACTAGTACTAGTAAGGTACACGTGCATTACACGCATGAGATTCTAGTGGTTTGTTCATTATGCTTCTACATGTGGAGTTTTCTAGATTCTACATGTGGCAAAATCTCGTGGAATGTAGATCATATCCAACGGCAAGTAGTGCTCGGATTTGCCATCTTTGTACCGTCGGATTGGCTTCATCCAATGACCAACTTTCAAAGTTATTCACACACTACATAGGGGTATAGATATAGATATAGATGTTTGGTTTGCAGCCTAAGGTTGCCACGCCTAAGCTTAGGCGTGCCACAATATCTTAGGCATGTGTTTGGTTCATTGCTACACTTGTGGCTTGACACACTTTTCTAGCTACATGGTCCACATGTCATAGACTCAACTTCTTGCCAAATCTTGCCTCACTTGTGGTGCCCATTTTGTTAGCCACATTTTTTGTGGCAGACACAGGGGTTGTTTGGTTTTAGGCCAAGCAATGCCGCACTTTATCATACAATGTTGCCAAACTTGCCTCAGGTTAGGGGCTGTTTGGTTAGTAGGGCTGTTTGAATTGTGACTATCTTTGCCATATATTGCCACATGATTTTTGCCACACTTGCCTTAGTTGACTTTCTTTGTTAGCCACACTTTGGCTTGCCTAAGGAAATCTTGCCACACTTTAAGATTGCCACACGTAAGGTTAGGCAAGTTTGACTAACTTAGGTGAGTGTTTGGTTCAAGCCACACCTTATGCAAGCCACACTAAGGCCCCACATGACATACAAACAAAAATGTGGCAAGATTTCCTTAGGCTTGCCAACTTGTGGCTCTCATTTTGAAGAACTAATAACTTTGCCTAAGCTTAGTTGTGGCAAAGTTAGTCATGAATTAAGTTCAAGCATGGAGTCTTCTAGATTATACATGTGGCAGAATCTGGTGGATGATATCCAACGGCCAGTAGAGCTTGGATTTGCCATCTTTGTACCGTCGGATTGGCTTCATCCAACGACCAAATTTCAAAATTTTTGACACACTATATAAGGGGTATAGATATAGATGTGCCGGTCCGTTGCAATGGATCCAAAGTATATCTATTTAGTGGAGTGCACTCTAAACACATTATCTATTTATTTTTCTCTAACCTTCCGTAGCCATGCATATTATTCATACAACGTTGACTGAAAAAAGATAAGTCACCCAAAACAAGATCTTCCCGTTTTTTGTTCCTACGATGTTGTGTCGTGCACGTACCTACTAGTTGTATAGTGGTAGTACTAGTAATATATTAGGAGTACAAACTTGGTACTAGTAGGAGTAGTACTAGTACGGAATGCTCGTACTCTATCAACGAGCCGCATCTGACACCAAATTTCTTGGCTTCCGTGCTACAGCTAGATCTTCCCCTCGTTTTTGTTTTCCAACCCGGCGGCGGGCGGGGTGCGGTTTGCTAATAGTCAGTTTGCTCAACGGTGGTCCCACATGAAAGTGAGAATGCTGGGCAACACGCCTTCCCTAAGCTATGTGTCGTGCCGGATGGGCCATGGAGTACTCCCGATTCCCGGGCGTGTGGGGGTGCGACGCGAACGCGGCAGGCCTTTTCCTTTTACTAGCAATGTGCCCGTGCGTTGCGACGGATCCAAAGTAGTACTCCCTCTGTCCCAAAATATAAGAACGTTTTTAAAACTACATTAGTGTCAAAAACGTTCTTATATTATGGGACGGAGGGAGTAGAATTGTAGTACTTGTTCACAAACTTGAAAGAAATCACTCTTGTTTTTATATACTCCTAATATATTACTCCATCGGTTCCAAAATATTTGTCATTTTAGAGATTTCAAATGGACTATCACATACGGATTATATAGACATATTTTTAAGTGTAGATTCACTCATTTTGCTCCGTGTGTAGTCACTTATTGAAATCTCTAGAAAGACAAATATTTAGGAACCGAGGGAGTACTTTTCACTCAAAATATATTTCTCAGGCTGTTTTGATGAGGTGAGGGAGGGATGTGTGTTTGCTTTCAAGATAATAAGGGGTTTTCTGCAAATTGTTGCAGAGAAGTGGGCTATTGTTGCAAAAATGCCACAACTTACCTCACAGCCGTTAGATGCAGATATAATGGTCAGAAACGACGGATGACAGACACACCACCATCACCAACTCAGTCTTTTACAGGAGTAGGAGTAGAGAAACATGGATAAATTGTACTCCCTCCATTTTTTATTTAGTCCGCATATTAGCTTTGGTCAAAGTCAAGCTTTGTAAACTTTAACAAAGTTTATAAACAAAAATATGAACATATACAATTAGAAATTGATTTCATTAGATTCATTGTTGGATGTACTTTCATGTCATGTAGATTTGTTATGGTAAATGTTTATATTTCTTTCTATAAACTTGGTCAAACTTTATGAAGTTTGACTTCACTCAAACCTAATATGCAGAGTAAACAAAAACAGAGGGAGTAACATTTGGTTCTGCTCCCTGGCACGATCGATAGATAGATATAACAATTGGAAACACTAGGGAGGGGCTATTTCTGCCGGATAAGAAGGATACGTAGTACTAGGTTGGCGCATCGTCGGTTTGGTCACATGCGGTCCGACATGTTCTAGTGTTTCTAGCAAGATGCCCGCGCATTGCACGAACTTGATGGAAAAGATAAGCACAACTTATAAATTGACGGATGGAGTACTAGTTACAGTGATGCATATAATTTAGCAAAGGGATCACACATGTCGGTATTGACTGGAACGAGAATGCAATAGCACAATAAGAATTAAGGCCATGATGATGCGATCACAGTGGTGGTTACAAAACGCAAGAAGAAAGATGGATCCATCAACGTACGACTACGACCTCCTCCTCCTCAACTTAGTGCGCCGGGCCACCGACCGGCGGCTAAGGAGTGGCGGCTTTTGTGGCAAGGTCAAGGTGCTTCTCAGCAAAGGCATCCAAGGCTACCAGCCGTTGAGGAAGGTGAGGGAGTCCTGGACTAGGGGGTGTCCGGACAGCCAGACTATCATCGTCCGCCGGACTCCAAGACTACGAAGATACAAGATTGAAGACTCCGTCCCGTGTCCGGATGGGACTTTCCTTGGCGTGGAAGGCAAGCTTGGCGATACGGATATGTAGATCTCCTACCATTGTAACCGACTCTGTGTAACCCTAGCCCTCCCCGGTGTCTATATAAACTGGAGGGCTTTAGTCCGTAGGACACAACATCCATTACAACAATCATACCATAGGCTAGCTTCTAGGGTTTTAGCCTCCTTGATCTCGTGGTAGATCCACTCTTGTAATACACATCATCAATATTAATCAAGCAGGACGTAGGGTTTTACCTCCATCAAGAGGGCCCGAACCTGGGTAAAACATCATGTCCCTCGTCTCCTGTTACCATCCGCCTAGACGCACAGTTCGGGACCCCCTACCCGAGATTCGCCGGTTTTGACACCGACATTGGTGCTTTCATTGAGAGTTCCTCTGTGTCGTCACCGATAGGCCTGATGGCTTCTTCAATCGACAACAACGCTGTCCAGGGTGAGACTTTTCTCCCCGGACAGATCTTCGTGTTCGGCGGCTTCGCACTGCGGGCCAATTCAATTGGCCATCTGGAGCAGATCGAAAGCTACGCCCCTGGCCGTCAGGTCAGATTTGGAAGCCTAAACTTCACTGCGGATATCCGCGGAGACTAGATCTTCGATGGATCCGAGCCGCAGCCGATCATGCCTCACTGTCACGATGGGAAGGATCTAACTCTGCCGCCGGACAGTACCTTGGAGGCCGCACACGAATCCGCTCCGGCCTATAGTCCGGAGCCGATTGCGCAGATCGAGGATGGGTGGCTGGGCACCGCCTCGGGGGCTGCGACGTCCACAACGATGGAGCCGAACACTGACCCCATCCCTTATAAAGCTCGTGACTCCGAGGTGCCGGACTCCGAACCTCCTGCGCCCTTGCCAGTCGAATCCGATTGGGCGCCGATCATGGAGTTCACCGCCGCAGACATCTTTCAACACCCGCCCTTTGGCGACATCTTAAAATTGCTAAAGCGTCTCTCGTTATCCGAAGAGCCCTGGCCCGATTATGGCCAGGATGGTTGGGATGTGGACGACGAAGAAATTCAAAGCCCACCCACCACCCACTTTGTAGCCACTGTCGAAGATTTAACCGACATACTAGACTATGACTCCGAGGACATCGGCGGTATGGACGACGATGCCGAAGACGATCAAGAACCAGCGCCTACAGGGCACTGGAGGACCACCCCAACACATGACGTATGTATGGTGGATACCCCAAAAAGAAGTGACGATGAGGAACAACGGGGCGCGGCAAAGGATAATCCAGCCGATAAACAACCAAAACGGCGACGCAAGTGCCGCCCTAAGCCCCGCCTCGACAAAAACAGCATTCCCAATGACCCAGCAATAGAGCAGGGCAAACCAGTGGACGACGAACATGCAACCAAGCAACCGTCCGAACAGGACGAATTGGATAATCAATCCATACCCGGCGAAACCAACAGTCCGGACGACCTCATGCCGGACACACCACCGGAGCATAAGAACCTTCACGAAAGACTCGTCGCCACCGCAAGAAGCTTCAAGAAGGAAAAATGGAAGCTCAAAACAGCGGAAGACATACTCAGAATGAGGTGGAGCAAAGTACTCAAGACCGCAGACAAATATGGCAATGGCCATCAATCAAAGAGCTACCCTAAGCGCAAGCTGCTGCCAGGATTTGACGAGGAAGCCATAGAGCCACCACAGTCAAAAATTAAAGAAGCCGCCTGGCCGGATAGACGACCAGATGACAGGCCAAAAACGACAAGCGGCGCCGCACTCAAGCCGACTCATGATCCTGGGAAAATAGATGGCCCAGCCAGATCCATTTACGGGCCAAAAAAGAGGGCCCCAGTAAGCATCACAACACGCCAAGTGTTCGAAGACAGTAAATACAGGGGCGCCACACACCCACTATGTTTCACCGACGAGGTGCTGGATCATGAATTTCCAGCAGGGTTCAAACCCATAAACATAGAGGCATACGACGGAACAACAGACCCTGGAGTCTGGATAGAGGATTACATACTACACATACACATGGCTAGAGGAGATGATCTCCATGCCGTAAAATATCTACCCCTCAAGCTCAAAGGGCCAGCTTGGCATTGGCTCAAAAGCCTCCCAGAAAACACTGTTGGAAGCTGGGAAGAGCTCGAGGACGCGTTTAGAGCAAATTTTCAAGGGACTTATGTCCGCCCTCCGGATGCAGACGATCTAAGTCATATAACTCAACAGCCCGGAGAGTCAGCGCGCAAATTCTGGAACAGTTTCCTTACCAAAAAGAACCAAATAGTCGACTGTCTGGACGCGGAAGCCTTAGCAGCCTTTAAACACAACGTCCGTGATGAATGGCTCGCCAGACACCTCGGCCAAGAGAAGCCGAGGACAATGGCCGTGCTAACAAGCCTCATGACCCGCTTTTGCGCGGGGGAGGACAGCTGGCTAGCAAGATGCAGCACCAGCGACCCGAGTACATCCGAGATCAGAGATGGAAATGGCAAATCACAGCGTAGAAAGGATCAGCGCCGAAATAAAGAAAAAAGCCCAAAGAATACGGCGGTCAACGCCGGATTCAAAAGCTCGTGGCCAAGCAACAAAACACTGCCTCTTAAGGACAACAGTGATGAGCTATCCAACTTAAACAAAATTTTGGATCGGATATGTCAAATCCACAGTACCCCCGGAAGGCCTGCAAACCACACCCACAGAGATTGCTGGGGTTTCAAACAGTCCGGCCGACTCAACGCCTAACACAAGGGGCTCGACGCATCAAGCAAGGATGATGATAAACCCCACCAGCAGAGCACCAGAAAACAAAAGACTTTCTCACAAGAAGTCAAAACAGTAAACTCACTTCATGTGATATTACAAAAAAACAATGCGGCACCCGTTAAAATAAATGCCGCACGGTCCACCCCAGCGGAACCCCGAAGTTGGATGTCAAAACCAGTCACTTTCGACCACCTGGATTATTCCAAAAGCATTCGGAACGCAGGATGGACTGCTCTGATATTGGATCCTATAATCGACGGACTACAATTTACACAAGTTCTGATGGACGGCGGCAGTGATTTAAACCTGCTATATCCGAACACAATCCGCAAGTTGGGGATAGACCTTACTAAAATTCGACATAGCCGCACTTCCTTTAAAGGAGTGACGCCAGGCCCTTACGCCAAGTGCACAGGCTCCTTATTACTAGAAGTTGTGTTCGGGTCACCGGACAACTTCCGACGCGAAAAGCTAATCTTCCATGTCGCCCCATTCAAAAGTAGCTATCAAGGACTATTGGGGCATGAAGCTTTTGTCCGCTTTAACGCAATACCACATTACGCGTCTCTTACACTCAAAATGCCCGGTCCACGAGGCATCATTTCATTAAGAGGGTCGTTAAAAGACCCCGGACATGGCTAGACGAGTCCGGCATAAATAAGCTAGGGGCTCCCTAGCCGCACACCCCTTCACAGGGGGCTGCGCATATAATCAACAATGGGCTAATATAGGCTCAGCTTTATTAATTTATTAATATTTTAATCTTTACGCACTTTTCGCACGATTTCTTTCTAAGTTCCTCTCTTTTTACAGATGAACACCGTGCACACCCGTCCAAGATAACGGCACAACGGAGACACAGGCGCAGACATGCAGTAGGGACCCGTTGCTAGGATTCTTTTCAGATTAAGACCCTGCGTAAACCTTTTTTACTGTCTCTTGTTGCTATAATCCCCTGGTTTTTCATGATAACCAGAGAGGATACTGACGTTTTGGCATCGGCCGCGTCAGAGGACCTCGCCCGTACCTGGACACAAGGGGCTTAGGGCATTGTTTCGCCCGTTATTATAAAAGACCGAACACCTTAGGGAGTGTTCGGCGTCTCGAGTTAGGCCTTATATGCATCAGCTCCGAATCATGTCTTTGGTCAAATGTTGGGTTTGCTCGGCTCCTGTGTTTTGCTGCCTTATGTTCCGTATCATCGGCTAACGTGGCACCAGGAGAACTACTGCGATTGTGCCCCAGTTCGGCTGGGCGAGCACCTCAGTGGAGAAAGCCGAAAACTAACTGTCATGATACAGCGAGAGACTGGTCAACCACTCGATCGACCACCGGAATGTTTAGAATTCCTCCGCTTCGACGAAGGACCGCTTCCCGGCCAGGCACATACGCACCCCGAATTCGGAGAGCGGGGTGCCCCCAGTTGCTATATCGTAGTCCCACCCTCGAACTCCAATGGCTAAGTGAAAGTGATAAAGCATTATAGTCCGGTTGCCTCGTTTTCTACGCTACCACCTCCTTAAACAGGACCGAGACATCAGATTAAGTGTGAAAATGCGCTGTCTTTGCGAACACCCCCGCACCTTGTGCGTGGGGGCTGAAGCCGACGACTGCCATCTTTCAGGTTATACATACGTATACATAAACGGTCGCATAGGAGATATTTCAATACTTGAACACACAAGTACAAAAAGCGCCTATATCATAAACATTGTTTTACAAGATAAAATGTTCATTTGAACGTGACATTTTTCGAGCACTGCGACTCTATTATACGAGCACCACGCAGAACTTCCCCAAAATAGTGCTCGGCGGGTAACCGGTTCACATCCGAACCCTGGGTCGCAACAGCGGCGGTATCCATCTCCGTCCAGTGTGTCTTCACACGGGCAAGTGCCATCCGTGCTCCCTCTATGTAGGCTGACCGCTTTATCGCCTTGATATGCGGCACCACCCCAAGAAATTGCTGCAACAAGACAAAATAGCTCTTCGGCTTGGGCCTATCCGGCCAGACATGAGTCACGATATCCGTCATGGCAAGCCCGGACAACCTATTCAGCTCAGCCCATTCGGCCAACCGATCGGTCAGCGGAAGTGAACAATCCGGACTATGGAATTGAGACCAAAACAGCTCTTCCGTCTTGTCATCCTTCTGGCTCCGAAAGTGCACAACGGCACCCGCCGCACTTGCCGCTAAGTCCATATAAGGATCCTCCGGCCCCCACAGCTGGCCAAGTTGAGCATACTTAGGATCCGTAAACCTTCGGCACAGCAGAAAGGGCTTGCCAGCCACAATGTCTCTGGCTTGGCGCAGCTCCTCCTTTATAGCCCGCATTGAAGATCGGGCGTCCTTGGATTCGGCGGTGGCCTTCCCCAGGTCTTCTCGCTCCGATAGGTGCTCCTTTTCAAGAGCCTCAGTGCGGTCGGTAGCATCTTTCAACTTCACGGCCATTTCGGCCATCTCTTCCCTGCTTCGACAGTGTGCAGCCCTTTCGACTTCTAACTCCTCGGCCGCCCTCAAGGCCGCCGCATTACTCCTTCTGGTGTGCTCCTTGGCTTGAGCAAGTTCGGCCCGAAGGCTCTCCACAGCAGCAGCACCATCTGCGTCAAGCACAAATATTATAAGAGATGGCCTTCGGCTCCCTTACAAGGTGACTGCGGGGACAAAAAAAATTTACCTTGCGACTCGTCAAGTCGCCTGTTGACTAGCGCGATGTCCGCATCCGCAACGTCGAGTTGCCGCTTTAGTTCGACAACTCCATCAGTCCGGCCGACCCCTGGACGATCCGCCACCTGCATAGGAACGGCGAAGATTGAAACCTGCGATTTTGATCCTCGGCAAGCTGTCGCTTTCGACAACCTACCGAGTCTCAGGGGCTACTATCTATACAGGGCGCACTTCCATGTGCAAAACTGCCAAAAGGTATGTCATTTTTACGTACCTCAAATCCCGCCAGCAAACTCCTGACGGCATTATGCAATCCGCTTTCGGCGGACGAAATCCTTCCAATCACCATATTCATCAATGCATGGTGATCTTCTGAGATGGACGCCCTCTCAAGCAGATCCTTCAGCTCCCCCGGCCGAACACTAGTCGGCGCCGAACTCTTCGGCTCTACCGGGCTCGGGGATACCCTCCGTGATGACACTTCAGGCTCGTCCGCCCTATCCGACGGCGCAGCAGACGGAGACGTCTCGCTCTCCATCATCTCCTAATGAAGGTCCCCCGAAGATGAGCTCATCTGAGAAGGTCGGAGATCCGAACTACAAAGGTAAAAACTTTGGTTATCCTCAGAAACACAAACAGGGATGTCTCTTATCACCGAACCCCCTTCTTTCTACTTACGACTCGCTGGAGGGCTGATTCTTTAGGGGAGACTGTGCGGCCGGGACCTCCCCGGACGCAGCACCCTCTGGTGAAGACTTCTTCCCCCGCTTAGGGGCTTTGGCCTCCGGGTCTCCAGAGGCGGTCCTTTCTCCCCTTGGAGGGAGGGATTCTCGATCCCCCCTTTTTCAAGAGCCTCCTTAGTCGAGGCGGTGGCTCCCTTATTTTCCCCACCGCCTTCTTCTAAAGGCGCAGCTTCCAGCATCTGGACCAGCACGGGATCCGGCGCGGTCTCTGGGAGGGGGGCCGGACACCGTATCAGCTTTGCTTGCGCTATCCACTCCTGTAGAAGGATAATGGGTTAAAGGGCGAATTATAGAAAGACAAACAGACGGTACGTCCGAACACCGAGCTACTTACTTGAGTATCCGGGCGATTGCAGCTTAGGCCAGCGTCCTCGGTCAATTCCGGACACGCCACTGGCGGTCCGAAGAATAATTTGTACATCTCCACGGGTGGCATACCCATGAAGCGTTGGAGAATCCGTGGTCCCTCCGGATTAAACTCCCATAGTCGGAGAGGACAACGTTTGCAGGGCAGGAGACGCCTAATCAGCATAACCTGCATCACCACGACCAGATCGATCTCCCTCGCCTGGAGGTCTCGAATCCGGCCCTGCAATACGGGACGTCTTTTGACGGACCCCAGTTGAGCCCTTGGTTGACCCACGACATCAATCATCGAGGAGGTCCCGAGCGGAATACGGGCGGCGGCTTCTGCCTGCTGCTCTTCGGAGCGGTGATATAGAACCACTCCTGCTGCCACAAGCCGAGCTCCTCTTGGAAGGAGCCCTCGGGCCACGGGGCATCGGCCCTCCTGCTTATGGCCGCCCCGTCGCACTCTACTTGACGCCCCCCGATCATCTTCGGCTCCACATTGAAGGTCTTCAGCCACAGGCCAAAGTGGGGGGTGACGCGGAGGAAGGCTTCACAGACAACAATAAACGCGGAAATATGGAGGATAGACTCCGGAGCCAGGTAATGGAATTCCAACCCATAGTAGAACATGAGCCCCCTCACAAAAGTATCCATCAGGAAGCCTAAACCCCGACGGAGGTGGGACACAAAGACGACATACTCGCCGGGCTCGGGGTTGGGGATGGCCTGCCCTTCGGCGGGCAGCCTGTGCGAAATCTCGTAGGACAGGTACCTGGCCTCCCGCAGCTTTAACATGTCTTCCTCCGTAACGGAGGAGGGCATCCAGCGGCCCTGAAGGTCGGAGCCGGACATTGTTGAAGGTCCGAAGCGCTCGAATCTGGGGCTCTGGGTGTTGGAACTTGGAGCAAGGAGAAGATTCGGTGGAAGATTGAAGAAAAGAAACGAGCCTTGGTCCTATTATAAAAAGGGAGAATACCAAGAGCTGTCTCCGTGACAGTTCGGGACTCGCCTTCGATAGAGGAGGTGTGGCGACGGGCGCGGTTGGGTTACCCACGTCCGTATTGATGAGGATCCCGGAATAAGGGGAACACGATCTCTGCTTCGACAAGACGTGCCAAGGAAACCGCTTCGCTAAACGCGCCGAGGCGGTATAATAAAAAACGATTCAAGTAAAGGCTTGGTAGTGGTGTGACGTCATGCCGCAAAATACGTCAGCAGATTGAACTTGTGTATATATTATTCTCTCTACAGTGGAACGTGGAATTTAATTTGCAGAGCCGGACACTAGCTATCCTGGGGTTCACAATCTTCTATGGTTTATTCGGAGGAGGAACCCGCCTTGCAATGCCGAACATTATGCGCGCCGGACTCATCGTCATTGAAGCCAGGTTCAGGGGCTACTGAGGGAGTCCTGGACTAGGGGGTGTCCGGACAGCCGGACTATCATCGTCCGCCGGACTCCAAGACTACGAAGATACAAGATTGAAGACTCCGTCCCGTGTCCGGATGGGACTTTCCTTGGCGTGGAAGGCAAGCTTGGCGATACGGATATGTAGATCTCCTACCATTGTAACCGACTCTGTGTAACCCTAGCCCTCCCCGGTGTCTATATAAACCGGAGGGCTTTAGTCCTTAGGACACAACATCCATTACAACAATCATACCATAGGCTAGCTTCTAGGGTTTTAGCCTCCTTGATCTCGTGGTAGATCCACTCTTGTAATACACATGATCAATATTAATCAAGCAGGACATAGGGTTTTACCTCCATCAAGAGGGCCCGAACCTGGGTAAAACATCGTGTCCCTCGTCTCCTGTTACCATCCGCCTAGACGCACAGTTCGGGACCCCCTACCCGAGATCCGCCGGTTTTGACACCGACAGAAGGCCAACGTCGTAGCGCCCTCACTGGCCTTGTAGATACCTATGTACATGATTTGCTCGTACACGTGGATGTGTAGGTCGACGAATTCTTGCAGGGCGAGGCGCCTCCTGGTGAGCGCAATCTCAAGGTGGACATTCTTCGTGGCATCGGCGGGCAGTCGCAGGGCCACCAGTGCTTGAAAGAGGTTCTGGCCATGGAGGCCGATTAGGGTGGCAGGCAATGAGGAGCCCGGGCGCGCGGGCTGGAGGAGTACGGCGATGTCGTCCGCGAGCTTCTTGAGGACGGTGAACTTGTTGCTGGTGGCAACGATCATCCGGTCCAACTGAGAGTCATAGTTGGCATCGACGGCGGCCATCCACCAGCCGGTCTCCAACACCGTCTGGAGAAGATCCTCGGCGCCATGCCGCAGGCCGACGTCGTGGATCATGTGGCATAGCCGCTGGCCGCTCGCGCGCATCGCCGCCATGGGTCTAGAGTGAGCTCTTTTGCGCTTAGTGTAGGTTCTTAGGAAAATGCTTAGGTGTGTACAATGTGGTAGATGCATTGGAATGGAGGGGCGCCTTTATATGAGGGCAAACTATATTGCATTCACATCGTGTAGCCTCTTTTCCCGGACCTCCTCCCATTACTTCCCTCATGCATTAATTGAAGGAGGATGCATTGGCCGTTCAACATTTCGAGAACCGCCACTCCCTCCCTCGTCTGCATTAAAGCTGTATCGAGAACTGTGCCGCCCGCTGTCAAATCGAATACTCCCTCCGTCTACGTGAGTAAGTCATCTTACGAAAACCAAATAGTAAACACATAGGCGCGGTGCATTAACTCTCACATTGTTTCTTATTTTTTGACATAAATAGAGGAATCAACCAATAAGAGATGTGGGGCTTGTATGCTTTTAATGACTTGAGACTATCAAACATGACATGGAGTGGTCAATTCGTTGCACGCAATGATATTAATAATGCTTAGTATCATATATTAGTATCATGTACTCCCTCTGTTCCTAAATAATTGTCTTTTTAGTGATTTCAAATGAACTACTACATACGGATGTATATATACATATTTTAGAGTGTAGATTCACTCTTTTTGCTCCGTATGTAGTCACTTGTTGAAATCTCTAGAAAGACAAATATTTAGGAACGGAGGGAGTAGTACTTTATTTATTGCCATGTATGAAACATAGTAGCATAGCATTTATTATGATACGATATCATGATATGATACTCAACTCTCACTTTCTTCATTTAATTCTACGACACCTCATCAAAATTGCATAGTTGGCATGCATGATAGTACTAGCTATGATACTACCATTACAACCAGCCTTAGCAAATAAACATTAAGTTCTCTCGTTTTCCTCTCCACCTTGGTCACCTAGACGGAGGGAGTATACTGTAGTACTACCTCCGTCCGGGTTTGTTAGGCCCCCCGACCAAATCACATGTACCAAGATAAGATGATTAATTCCCTGCAAATGCAGCCGTTTAATTTCTTGATGCTTGGGAAACCGGCGCCAGCTCATGCGCACAGTGCTGGTGCTAATTTCTCCCGGCCTCGGATGCCACATGGTCCATGCATGCGCCAATAGAAGGAGGACTAGAAGTGCATGCATTGGACGGCTAGTTCTGGGCGTTGTGCCAGGAGTACTAATCGCTCAATGTATAGGAGCTTGTGCATGAAAGCGGCTTAAAATTTACTATGCTTCAGAAGACCAACTATATATCGATGAAGGGGCCTAATAAGAGGGGACGCGCTCCCTCTGCCCAGGGGCCTAAGAAACCCGGACGGAGGGAGTACTATGTAAAAGTCAAGGGCGGGGCTTTTCCTACGCGGTAGGAGGGGCAGTTCCGCCTAGTCGGTTCGACAGAGACGCGAGAAGATGAGGGAGTAGGATGCTGTAAATGTAGGGCTGTGTAATTTGACAGTGAGTTACTACTGGACAGGTGGGGCCCCGTGATTTGACTTGCCATTATCATTTTAACTACGGTGCTACGACCGGCGTGAGTCTCCTGATTCCTGACCACCTCCATACAGGTGCCTCTCGCAGTGCTCCACCATGTAGTTGAGGTTGGCTCTTGCATGAGAGCTCACTTCTCCACTTTTTCCTTGCCTCTTTCCTCCACATATGCAAAAATGCCATGTAAAGCGGGCTTATAGCCCACTATTGTTGTACTTACTTGCTCCTACATGTGCTAAGCTTGCCACATAGGCATATAGTCTGATGTGGCAAGTTTGGTGACCCAAGGAAGAAACGGTGCTAAGCGCGTGTACCTAGGTGAAAAGACAACTTTGAGTCTATAGCTAATTAAATGAAGCAAACTTAGCAACAAAAAACTAATAAGCACCTATGCATTGGGGACTTGATTGCTAAGCCATTTAATGCCCTTAGCACCTCATCTAAGCATCATTTCATTGGAAGATGTCACTCCTTGGCAAATGCAATAAATACTACTCCCTCTGTCCCATAATATAAAACGTTTTTGGCACTATGCTAGTGTCAAAAACGTTCTTATATTATGGGACGGAGGGAGTACGAAGAAAGAGATAGAGAGAAGTAAAAAAATACACTTGTTGCCAACATTATAGCTAACCTAGTTGTAGTATGAGTGACTAAGTGATGACATGCCAACATCAGATAGCCTAACGCACCGTGTTAAATCTCCATGGGTGTGACCGCGCGAGTGACGCGACAGTCGTGCTAGGCGCGACCATGATAAGGGCTGTTGGCAGCCCTTGGATCTGAGATCGAACGGTCGCATGCTAAGTTGCTGAAAATTTGCAGAATAACCCTCCAGGATAGGATATTCACCCATAGGTCTAGAATCATGCCATGCAACCATTCTATCTCAGATCCAAGGGCTCTCGGAAGCCCGTATCATGGGAGAATGGAAAGTCATTACCCTGCCGTTCGCACGCTGGCAGTTCGCTCCTACTCGTCCCCGCACATCCTTTAATATTACGGCGGTTCGCTCCTAGTCGTCCTCTCCTTTCACATTACGGCAGTTCCACTAATCCTAACCCTCCTCCCAAATCCATGGCGTCCCAAATCTCCATGATTGGCGGTGTGTACAAGGTTAGAACCATAACCGGCGATGAGATCAACGTCATCTACACCCGTTCTTCCGCAACGGTGAAAGGATGCCTTTCTCACTTCATATGCATGTTTGAAAACTCAGATGATGAGTGGGTTGCTGGGCTAGATGTTTAGTACACCACAGTCCTACGACGAGAGAAGGATCTAAAGGAGGAAGAGAGGAAGAAGCCTGCCGTGATCCAGATTTGTGTGCATGACTTATGCTTGGTCTACCACATATGCCATGCCGACGTTGAATGCCTAGATTTTAAGAACTTCCTCAAGAGCAACCTAATCAAATTCGTTACTGTAGACTTTACGAATGACAAAGAAGTCCTTGTTCAGATAGGCCTTGTTGTAGGCAACCCCTTCTACCTCCAGAAGAATCGGCTGCTGCCCTCCAGTGTTCAGCCTTCAGTGCTGACCCTGGCAGGAGCCATTGTTCATCCTTCATACGGTAAACTGGAGAAACCTCAATACACGTTTCATCGTCATGCATGGCAGCGGAATGTACTAGATATGGACCACATCCACTACGCTGCAATGGATGGCTACCTTTGTTTCAATATCTACAAGGGTTGGATGAAGAGCAAGAGCCAAGTGTGCAGTTCAAGCAAAGAAGTATCGGCCAAGAGGAAGAGGGACAAGGACGAAGTCAAGGACATGGACGAGGACTCCGAGTGAGTAAGGTGTCAGTGTCGTTGCTCATGGTGGCTCTAATGCAGTGTTTACCGGATTAGTTGCATAGTTTAATTTTAGGTGTGCTTAGTTTAATTAGAGGGGTGTGTTATGTTGAACCCCTAGTAGAACTATGTTATGTTTCTTCTCGTTACTAACTCTTCGGTATGTACATACTATTAGTATTTCTTTAATAGAATTTAGCACCCCATTTAAGCACGTACTAACTTTTTTAATAGTACTGTATGCATAATTTGGCGATGAGCGCTCTCTATATGTACCACCTTTTTTTTAATTTGAAGTTTTGCTCCATGGCGCAATCCATCGAAACTGCTACTGTACAAAAGTGGAGTATATACATTTTTTAAATGGCTAAAGGGCGGGGCAGTTTAGCTTGGTCGGTTTCACCAGAGGAGAGGGCCTTTGTGATTTGAAGGCTCATTACTATTGTCAAATCGAATAGTACTGCACCGCCCGCTGCATGCCCGGCTGAACACGCCTCCTCGCCTCCATCAAACCCCTCCGTTAAACCCGCATGCAAACCGAGAATCCTACTTCGTCCACACGTCCATTCATGAGCGAGCCAGAATTAAACGCAACACCGGCCGAGCTCCTCCCGTCCGCCCTCAGTTTAAATGAGGCCAGACGCCGGCCAAGCTCCTACCGTCCGCCCTCTATTTACACGAGGCCAGGCAGACAGCGGGCAAGAATTGCACCACTCCGCCGCTGCCCAACTTCTCCTTCACCATTTTCTCCACTCTTCCGATGGCTTTCGAGGAACCGTTCTCCGGCATATTACCCGGCTGGGTGGCCTGCCGAGCCCTCCGGATACGGGCGAGGCTGCTCGGTGCTTCATGAACCTCGCTTGGCCCGACGGAGCCAGTTGCCGCCCCAAGCAGGCGCGTGGTTCAGCAACTCGCTGCTCCAGTTCAGCTCAATGAGGAGTGGCGAGTTGCTCCACGCCGGCACAGCGGCAAGCACGCCAGTACAGGCGTCGTCGCTGCCGCGTAGTACTGCGCCACTAGTGTCTGCGGTGGCCGCGCCTCCCATGTCTGTGGGCACGCCTCATGTGCCTGTGGCAGCGCCATGCAGGCAGAGACAGAAGCCGGGTGCATGGAGAGTGATGAGTTGGTGGTGAGCTTCTCCGTGTCCGCCGCTATCATCAAGGAGAAGTAGAACACGGGAGGCCGCCGCCACTTACGACCCATGAAGGCCACCACCGAGGCGACTACTGCGCATTCAGGTGGTTTCTTTGCTTCTTCGTCTCTTCTGAGGACCTTCGTCGACCCCGCAAGTGTCTGACGGACATGAGGAAGACAAAGGGATCCGCGGGCGGCCATTTAGATTATGTACTCCCTCTCCAGCTGGCAGGAAATATTTGTTCTAAGAATGGATAAATTGTATGTATCTATAACTAAAATAAGTCTAGATACATCCATTTCTAGGACAAGTACTTCCGAATGTTGGGAGTATTAATTATACCAAGAGAGCCGGATTGGCACCGCTTAGTTCATGTAAATGTAATGAAATCCATCATGTTTATATGAAGATCCGACTTTTTTATACGAGATCCTTCATGCTTATATGAAATCAGTCCGTGTTTGCACAAATTTCATCTGGTTGGTTAGAGTTGTGAAAATGTATGCTGCTGGCATTTGATGTCGTCCTCCGCGGAAGGAAGCGGGAGGAAATTTGCCGGTTGCCGTTGGAGATGCTCTTATGCTGGAAATAATAGAGTGACATCCAATCCATTTGAGTTAATTGCCTGTATGATTGTCCCTCTATAGAAATTTAATTGCATGTACAGTGTACACATGACTTGCACGGTGGCTACAGCTTCGTACAGAAAGTTAAAAAGAAACAAGTCCATCCTTAATCTTGTATTCTAAGTACTCAAATTTAAAGTTAAAAGACAGAATTCGAACTCATGTCATCATGTTGCGAGCATCCGGTGCTAAACAGTCCAGCACATTTTTGTTGTAGACCATGCTGGAGATATATCTCCATGTCTACTCTTCCATTCCTTCGTAAATATTTGTCTTTTTCAGATTTCAAATGGACTACCACATATGGATGTGTATGTAGACATATTTTAGAGTGTAGATTCACTCATTTTGCTCCGTATGTCTTTTTAGGAAGGGGTCAGATTCTCCTTGATTTATTTATGAGGTATCCAGATGGCACTGCACCGCCAAGAAAACAGGGTAACATCAAAATTATGGACTACTTTTTTGAGTATGTTGGTAAGGTCTGGTCATAGTCACTTGTTGAAATCTCTAAAAAGACAAATACTCCCTCCGTCCAGAAATACTTGTCATCAAAATGGATAAAAGGAAATGTATCTAGACGTATTTTAGTTTTAGATACATCTCCTTTTATCCATTTTGATGACAACTATTTTTGGACGGAGGGAGTATTTAGGAACGGAGGGAGTAGAAGACAGGGTTCGTGATGACGGTGTGCGTGCCATCCTGCAATATAGGCCATCGGATTTATATCTAACGGATAGGAAAGAAACTATGGCAAATTTGCAAAAATATACCCTCATGCCTCTCCACGTTCGCAAATAAGGTCTTCCCTTGTTCAACCTTTAAAGATAAACTACTCATACAAATGTATCTTGATGTTCCATGCAACGCACGGGTAGCTAGCTAGTTTCTTTTAAAATAGTTGCTGCGATAATTGGGTTGAAGTGATATATTTTATGTCTGCCCCGAATGATTTCAGATTCACTAGTAGTAACAAAGAAAATGTTGCCTTGTTAAATAACAGAAAATAGGGTGAAAACTATCACATGAGGCCGGTAAAAACAAGGCACACTGGGTTTAGCGTCATCGTCACTACAGCTGTGTGCGCGCGAGAAGTCTACATATCGAGGGGGCTATTGAGTGAGGCACAGAGACACAATGTTTGAGAGAGAAACCAATTGACAGATTATGATCAGATCGAGTTGTCACCCTTCTGCTGTCGTTGTTGGGGTGGGGGGGAGGGAGGGAGATAAAGACGTATCGAGAGTGTGTGCGGTAGGCACAGAGGCACAACTAATGAGTGTGTGTGTATGTGTGTGTGTTTGAAAGAGCAGTAGATAAATTACTATCAAGATCGAGGTGTCACCCTACTCCTTCGGTGTCGGGTAGTGTGTGTGTGTGTTTGAGAGAGAAGCAAGTCGATAGATTAGTATCAAGATCGAGGTGTCACCCTACTCCTTCGGTGTTGGGAAGTGTGGGTGTGTGGGTGTGTGGGGGGGGGGGCAGTGACACTCACATATCTCTACTCTTGTAAAAAACAGATTTGGTGATGATGGTGTTCCTACCATCCTGCAATATAGGCCATCTGATTTATATCCGACGGATAGGAAGGAAACGATGGCAATTTGCAAAAAGATACCCAGACCCCTCTCCGCATTTGCAAATAAGGCATTCCCTCGTTCATCCTTTTCTCCCACAAGATAAACTACTCATACAAATGCATCTTCATGTTCCGTGCAACGCATGGGCATCTTGCTAGTAGGGAGAAGGAGTTTGTGTGACATATATCTAGCTATATTAAGGGATATGTAGATAGCATTTGTGCGAGGCATACTTAAAGCATCACGAAGATAAACAAACGGTGTGCATGCAAGTGCCGAAAAAAATGAAGCGAGAAACAATGTGCGCGCGTGCTTGTGTGTGTGTGTGTGTCAGAGAGAGAGAGAGAGAGAGATCTCAAAACAAAAGGTGCTCTATTGGAATCCCATTGTATGTATTCATATGGGTCCGAAACTCGAGTTAACCTTAGGCATATGTGTGAGAGACATTATTATACTTTGAGACATTAGTGGCTGTGGGTGGGCGGAATTAAAGGGGTGGGCGTGTTAGACAGAGAGAGTGTGTGTGTTTCTGTGTGAGAGACTTGTAGGACGTGGTAGAAAGATGAATTTAACCTTGATGGAGGGAGAGAAATACACAAAGTGCGTGTTGTGATTCCGGTGCCCAAAGGGAAATGAGATATGTATGCATGTGAGAGAGATTGCACAATTCATTCACATATCACTATCTAGCGATCGTGGACGTGCATCGCTTGAACATAAATCGGTATCTACTTCGTATCGTGGCCAAAGGTACAATATCGATTCAACGCTATAAAGATTGGACACTCACATATCACATTTTTTCTATTTAAATAAAACTTTTCAGTTGTGCATGCCAAAGTTACAGTGATGTTTCTTCAAACAACCAATGTAGCTATCATGTACATGCACCATTGTTACTCTTGCACTCAAATTCATTAGTCTTGGATGATTTAAGTTTCTATTTTGAAGTAATATATGTAATATTCATATATGAATTCAACGGGTACGCAACTTATGAAATGGAGGCTATGTAATCATATGAGGTAACACTTTTAAGTAGCGGACTACAATATCCATTTCTTTTTGTGCGCCTCTACGCTAACACGTCAATGCATTATGTTTAAAGTAAATAACAAATGGCACTAAATTATCCATTTACAGGAGAAATACATAGGCTGAGTGTTTGATCCCTTTTTTGTGAACGCGCCACTACACTCGTACGATTGGCCGCGCCCGTGTGAACGTCCAAGTTATCGGCACATCATCCCGAGTTATTGTCTTTTTTTTCTGGGGTGGACTTCACACCAGTTATTAACTGCTGACGTGTGCCCCGTGTACACAGTCTAGCATGACCTTCCCGCTAGCACAGTCCAAAATTAGTTGAAACTAGATACGAACAATCCCACGGGCGGCAAAATATCCCGCCTCCTTCTAAAATTTCCGCCACCTTTGTCTTTAGCATGCGAAATTCCCCTTTTGTCCTTGGTGCACGGAGACCAACAGTTACAATACCGCCCTCACCTACATAATAGGTCGGGGCTGCTTTGGTAACTTCCGGTTCCCCCCACTACATGGCACCCCCATTTCCTATCCCCCTCTCGCAAAAACGACTAACTCACAGCAGCAGAGCATCTTACGTCACATCGTCCGTACTTCATCGGCCTTTCTCCCCTCCCCTCTCAAAACCCTAGACTGCTCATCCACCGGCGTACTATAGCCCATTCACTTCCAGTGGCGTCCACCTCGCCGGATCTGCTTCTGCGGCCGCATCTACCCCTCCCACCTCCCCTAGAAACAAGTAGACTGCTCATCCACCACTGTACCACAGCCCATTCAGTGTCGGCCTTGTCCACGGCGCCGGATTTGCTTCACCGGTACTCTCGTCAACCGCCGCGCATCCGCAGCGGATCGTTCGTACTCCCCACCGGAGACGCTTCATCCAAAACCCATGGAGCCTCCCCACCGACGCCCCCGTCGGCGGCTTCTGATCCTCTTCGCCGACACCTTCCTCAACCCTATCAGAGCCGCTTCACCAACACCATTGTCAACCCTACCGGAGTAGCTTCGCCTATACCATTCTCAGCCCTACCGGTGCCTCTTTGACAACTCACAAGTCCACGGCCTCAGATCCGCTTCCTCGCACCCTCATCCAACCTACCGGAGCAGCTTCTGACACCCCATCCACGGCCGCAGATCCACATCGTCGACACCATCCTTAACCCAACCACCGGAGCAGCTTCTGACGCCCCGTCCACGGCCGTAGATCCGCATCGTCAACACCATCCTTAACTCAACCACCGGAGCAGCTTCTGACGCCCCGTCCATGGCCGCAGATCCGCATCGTCGACACCATCCTTAACCCAACCACCGGAGCAGCTTCACCTTCGCCCTCGTCCACGGCCACAGATCCGCTTTGCCCACACCATAGTCCACCCTACCGGAGCCGCTCCACAAACACCCTACTCGACGGTTCTCGATCTCCTTACCGGACCCCGACAACCAGCGCAGTGTCAACACCCTTGACATTTCTAACCTGATTCCCACTATCTGGAGAGATTCCAAGCACCCGCCACGGCCTAGGTACTTGTCACCTTTAAACCCGTCCAGCATCACCTGCCCGATGTACTTCAAATATACTAACAGGTCATTGTTACCTGTTATGCAGCTAGCAAAAACTACAAGGACGATGTTTCTTCTAGATCTAACAGCTTGGCCAACCAATATCCTAGACTGAGGCATTGCTATGATCTTGTAAGTGCGTCTCTCTCTCTTGTATTGTTCTGTGCCTGCCAGCGTGCTTTGCTAGGATTTTCGACCAGTAAGCCCTTTGTGCAGACAATGATTTCTACTACTGGCTACTAAATTAGATATGTAGATGTTATACATGATACTACCTCGTACCTCCATTCCTAAATATAAGTCTTTCTAGAGATACCACTATAGGCTACGTATGGAGCAAAGTGAGTGAATCTACACTCGAAAATGCATCTATATACATCTGTATGTGGTACATACTGGAATCTCTACAAAGACATATATTTAGGATCAGAGGCAGTACATTACACAAAATCATAGGTGGCATGTAGGAATTCCAGTGCGCTACATCAAGCTCCCTTAGAGTGCCTGCTAGTCCAGCACACAGAGTCATGGCTAGTTTATGCTACGCACACAATCGTTAATTGGTGGTTTAAATATGCGCAAGGGATATGCAATGTAGTATCATGTAGAGATGTTTGAAATTAGCCGTGTCAACTTGCAGATAGGGTTACACAATGAAAAAGTACAAGATGTATGTGGCAATTTCATGGAACATCACAAATAAAGGAGATGTAGTGGTGAGCCTATATTGTGTGCTATGGTACGTCACTCCTCCATTGCAATCATCGTGACATGTTATTTGTATGTCGGTTCTATTGGCCAAGTTTCTTAGGGATAGTTATTACGAGTTATCCTATGAAAATAAGCACCTGTGAATATAAGCTCCATGTAATAAGCCAACCAGTTCTTTTCATTGCGTTTTCAGCTTATCTTTGGTATGATCAGTGAAAAGTCCAGATTGCATTATATTTTTTCATTTTGCTGCCCATATGAAAAATTAATTTGACTTACAAACATCACAAATTGAACCCAATGCAGTAATTAATATGATAGGAAAAAAGACCATCACTATTTGCTCAAAATGCAAATACAAAGATACCATCTACTTGGCACTATCTACTTTGGTCAATGTTTTCCATAGAGATCCCATTGCCTAATTTAAACAAAGAACGCATGAAGCACATTTAAATGAAGAACAATTATTTATTGAAATTCGATGGTACAAGTGGCTGGTTATTATCATATAGCAGCACCACTTGAAAGCATCATATAGCAGCAGCAACAACAACTCATAGCAACTCATCATACAGCAACAGCAGTAGTGTGCAATTCATCATATACTAGCAGCAGCTCATAGCAATTCATCATATAGCAGCAGCAGGAGCAGCTCATAGCAATTCATCATATAGCAGCAGCAGGAGCAGCTCATAGCAATTCACCAAAGCTCATAGAAATTCATCATATAGCATCAACGGGAGCAGCTTATAGCAACTCATCATATAGCAGCACCGGCAGCTCATAGCAATTCATCATATAGCAGCAGCAGCTCATAGCAATTTGTCATATAGCAGCAGCAGCTCATAGCAATTCATCATATAGCAGCATCAGAAGTAGCTCATAGCAATGACTCATATAGCAGCAGCAGAAGCAGCTCATAGCAATTCATCGTATAGTGGACCAGAATGAAAATTTGGCAAAAATATCAGAGGAGATCCTTACCTTTTTGGATGAGCTCATCCTTCAACAGCACTTCAAGGCCATGGCCTGGGAGGAGGGGAAGGGGAATAAGGTGCCTTATGCCGTAGTGAGGCATCAACAGTAATTGTGCAGCGCCCGCCGGAGTAGTGCATTGGACGAACCACAGTGGAGAAGCTACTGGAGACCATGAGAATGAGGGGCGGCGCCAGAGGGAGGAGTACCAAGGGAAATTTGCCCCTACCCGCCGGCCATGTAGCCTATATGGACATAGCATCATCGAAGACCAGGCCAGATGGGACCAGTGGCAACGGCTCGCTGGAGGAACCCTAGTGCTGCAGGCAGGGGATCGAGGTAGAGGGAAAGGGGTGAGGAGATGCAAGCGGGCAGGGCAATGAATGCTTGCGTGTTTGTTTTTACTTGAGGGTCAGGTATGACACGGGTGTCAGCACTTGCATTTTGAGTGTAATATAGGCTGACAACAGAGTCATTTCACTATTCCCCTTCCCTTCAATTTTTAGTGAGGTTCTACCCGAAACACCCCCCTCCAAAGCGAAATTAGTTAAGCCCAAGCCCATAACTCAAAAATGACTTCCTGACATCTTTTATGGCTTATTTTGACAATAAGCCCTGAAAAGGCAGAATCGAACTGGCCCTTAACCTGCAATTCAATTGTGTGTGCAATGATGAATCACTCCTGCCTGCTATAGTGTACATTTAGGCATCATCATACATGGCATAACCTAATACATGTGCATTCCATTGTAGAATCTAGAATATGCAATGTTTATGTTAGTTCATACATTGCACATGATGTTTAAATGCCCCTTAAATATGGTCAGTCAAGTGATGGTCTTTAAGCCTCCTTCTTTGCTTCTTTTCTTGATATGTAAGATTTGCTCACACATCTGTCCAATTGCTTGTTTGCATCAGCCAGTCATACTAGGACTGTTTGCTTTGAGTACTTGTTGTTCTTGACCTAACACTCTAACAGAGCTTGTCAACGATTTAAACACTAAGGGCTGCTGTAGTGGGGCCTTGTCTAACTCATAGGTGACATAAAGGTTTGGCTGTACACTAAAGTAGGCTCTCCAAGAGTACCTGGAGATCCAGTTCGAAGGTATGCCTAGTTTTTACATAGTGCAAACATAGTAAATTCTCATTTCATTGTGTGCAAGTGCAAGAGATGCGGCATGTTTCATTATGTGGTGTTGTTTTGTTATAATCTCATCCTTTTGTGTTCACAGACTGGAAAGTATGCATATTTATCTTCTGAGGAGACGAGTAACTATTTTTGTGTCACCTTGCAGAGGGGGTGCAATGAAGAAAAGATTGAGGATTTCCAAGTACAAGATGTTAGGAAGGAGCCTTGTAAGAGAAGTAGGAGCTGCGCTGAGCCTCTTTAACCTATTAAGGTAAGTCACTGTATCGAACTCAACAGTTCAATTCCTTGTTTGTTTCAGGCATAGTTAATTTGCTCTTTTCAATAGCTTTATTTGTCCTTAGTTAATGAGATGCCCAAAGAATGATGCCTGATGTTGGGTACTTGTATAACTATTAGTTGAGATAATTAAAGGCCTTACCATTTAATTACTCTGTTGAAGTGTGCCTGAAGCTTTGAAGTCTAACCAACTATTATTGCATGAGGCTCACAATCTAGTTTATACTAGGCTAATGATTGCATAGTTTTGCTTGCTGTAGTATGTTTGTATGAAACCCTCTGTTGTTCATTATGCTACCTAAGACTTTAATTGAGCTACAGAATGGCCAACTGGTTGCTTACTTATACGCAACGTGTTGTCTAAATTTGTAACTTGTCTGTGTTTTGGATTGGGCCCCAACATCATGCTCCTCTAGTGAGCTAAGAGAGATTTATGTATGCAGGCTGCACAGACTATCTTTTTTATAAATTTTAAAATATCACCTGCTTATTCTTCATGACGTGTAACATTGTTGTTAGTCCTGTTTTGCCATGTAGTACAAAGTAGTGTCTTGATCGCTGAGGGAGTCCTGGATTAGGGGGTATCCGGATAGCCGGACTGTGTACAACATCCGAACTATTGAAGCGTGAAGATACAAGACTCAAGACTTCGGCCTATGTCCGGATGGGACTCTCCTTGGCGTGGAAGGCAAGCTTGGCAATCCGGATATTGTGTTTCCTTCCTTGTAACCGACTCCATGTAAACCCTAGCCCTCTCTGGTGTCTATATAAACCGGAGAGGTTGGTCCTTAGAAGGCCGATCACAATTACAATCATACCATCATAGGCTAGCTCTTAGGGTTTAGCCTCTATGATCTCGTGGTAGATCTACTCTCGTACTACCCATATCATCAATATTAATCAAGCAGGAAGTACAGTTTTACCTCCATCGAGAGGGCCCGAACCTGGGTAAACATCTGTGTCCCTTGTTTCCTATTACCATCGGCCTTGATGCACAGATCGGGACCCCCTACCCGAGATCCGCCGGTTTTGACACCGACATTGGTGCTTTCATTGAGAGTTCCTCTGTGTCGTTGCAACAGGGCTTGATGGCGCCTCCATTCATCAATGACACAGTCCAGGGCGAGACTTTTCTCCCCGGACAGATCCTCGTGTTTGGCAGCTTCGCACTGCGGGCCAATTCACTTGGCCATCTGGAGGAGATCGATAGCTATGCCCTCGGTCCCCAGGTCAGGTTCGGAAACTTGAACTACACGGCGGATATTCGCGGATATTTGATCTCCGGCGGACTCGAGCCTGCGCCGGGAGCACCGAACAGTGACGACGAGCATGGCTTAGACCCACTGTCAGATGAGGCTTGGGATATCACCCCGGCATAAGCCTCGGATCTAAATTCGGGGCAGGTTGTGTTTCCCAAGGACGAAGGGCTAGACCCCACCCCGCAGACCGTACCCTCATCAGCGATGGAGCCGAACACAGGCCTCGCTTCTGAGGAAGCCTGTGACTCCATACCCTCGGACTCATATCCGGATGTAGGTTCCAGTCCGCGCGTTCCCAAGCCTGCCGAGCCTGGTAGGGCTCCGGTAATGGAGTTCACCACAGCGGACATCTTTCAACACTCGCCCTTTGGCGACATACTAAACTCATTTAAAATTCTCTCTTTGACAGAGAATTCCGGGCCGAACTATGTCCGGCTTGAGTGGGAAGCAGGCGACGAAGAAATTTGTTACCCACCCACCACCCACTTGATAGCCACGGTTGATTGATTTAACTGACATGCTTGACTTCGACTCCGAAGGCATCGACGGTATGGACGACGATGCAGGAGAAGACTCATAATCTATGGGGTACCGGACTCCCGCCTCGTCACATGACATATACATGGTGGATACGCCCAAGGAAGACGACGGTGACAATCCGGAAGATAAAACCCCCGGCAAAAGCCAAAGCGATGGTGTAGACGCCGTTCCAAATCCAGCAACAGTAAAAATATCAGCAAGAGCGCCAGAAGGATGGATACTCCGGTCAAACCCGATGGCAACAACGACCAAACGGAACCAGCGATGGAGCAGGACAAACCAGGTCACACCGAACACAGTTCGGAGCAAACGCCAAAACAAGGAAGAAACCCCGGATAACACAACGGTTAATGCCGGATTCAGGGGTTGTCGACCTAACCAGCAAAATAGGTCATCTAAAGGCAGTAAAGAGGGACCGTCCGGTCTGAACAGAGTCCTGGACAGACTATGCCAAATTCATGGCACCCCTGACAAACTTGCGAACCACATGTACAGAGAGTGCTGGGTATTCAAGCAGGCTGGCAAACTAAATGCCGAACACAAGGGAAGGGAAACAGCAAGTGAAGACAAGGATGAACCTTGCCCGCCGAACACTGGGGGACAGAAGAAATTCCCGCCAGAGGTTAAAACAGCGAATATGATCCATGCGACTCGCACATCCTCGAGCAGGCACGAACGTGCACATAAAGACGCGCGTGATATAGAGCCCATCGTACCCATGCCTAACTACTAGATGTCTTATCCGATCACCTTCGATCACCTGGATGGACGAACTAGTATTCGGCGCGAAGGATCAGATGCCTTGGTGCTTGACCCAATAATCGACGGGTACCATCTCACCCACGTCCTCATGGACGGCGGCAGTAGTCTCAATTTAATATACGAGGACACTGTCCATAGGATGGGGATAGACCCATCCAGAATCAGCAAGATTAACACCACCTTTCAAGGGGTGGTACAAGGCGTTGAAGCCTACAGCAGGGGCTCCGCCATACTAGAGGTAACATTCGGCTCCCCAGGCAACTCTAGAAGCGAAGAACTACTCTTCATCATCGCACCCTTCCAAAGCAGCTATCAAGCATTGCTTGGAAGAACGGCCTTCGCCTGCTTCAACGCATTGCCGCACAATGGCTACCTTACACTCATGATGCCCGGTCCACGTGGCATCATCGCCATTAGCGGAATAACAGAGCGCTCTTCGCGCGCAGAGGAACACGCGGCGACCCTAGCGGCCGGACTATAAGCGGCCTCTAACAAAAAAACATGACGGGTCGTTAAGACCACAGACACGGTTAGACAAGTCCGGCAGCCCATATCAAACCAGGGCACCGTATATGTAATCCTATAGTGGATACTAGGGGCTAAAAACACGCAATAAATCCCCACACTTGGCTCAACCTTATTGGCAGGCCAACATCTTACACTTTTTCTATCCATCGCATACTTACGTTGCACTCTTCTATGAGTTTCCCTTTTCCGCAGACAGCATTCGCGTGATACCCTTCTAGGATGTGGCACAACAGAGACAAAGGCGCAGACATGCAGCAAGGCCCCGTTCAACAGGTTTCTTTTTAGATTAAGCCCCTGTGTAAACCTTTTCTATTGCCTCTTGTTGTTTAACCATCCCATGGGTTCCATACCCATAGAGGATACTGCCGTTTTTGGCATTTCGCCACGACAGATTAACGCACGTACCTGGAAACACAGAGTTTATAATGAATGGGCATTCTTGAGCCCATCATCCGTTATAAAATCCGAATCCCTTCGGGAGTGTTCGGCTCTCACAAGTTTGGCCTTATATGCATCAGCTCCGAATCATATCTTTGGTCAAATGTTGGGTTTGCCCGGCTCCTGGGTTTGCCGCCTTACGTTCCGTTATTATCGGCTAAGGTGGCCAAAGGAGAACTACTGCGATTGTGCCCTGGTTATTCCGGATGAGCACCTCAGTAGAGAAAGCCGAAAACTGACTATCATGATGCAGCGAGAGACTGTTCAACCACTCAATGACCCACCGGAATCTCTAGGATTCCTCCGCATTAAAAAAGGGCCATTTCTCGGCCAGGTACATATGCGCCCGTATTCGGATGCACGCGAAGGTACCAGGGGCTACATAGGAGCCCCAACAATAGAATCTCGCAGCTAAGCGAAAGTGTTACAGCTATATAGTCCGGTTGTCTAGTTCGACGTGTGATCACCTCCTTAATGGACCAAGACGTTGGATAAAGTGTGATTAAGCACATTTTTTCGCGAACACCCCCGCATTGTATGTGTGGGGGCTGAAGCCAACGACTGCTAACTTTCGGATTACACACACACACACACAAACACACACACACACACACAAATATATATATATATATATATATATATATATATATATGAATGGCCGCACAGGGGACACGATCATATTTTCAGACAAACATTATAAATATAGCCTTATAATCAAAATAAACATTGTTTTCACAATGATTCGAATCATCACTCGAATAGGACATTCTTCGGGCACTGCGCCTCTATCAGGCGGGCACCCTCTGTGACCTGCGCCAAGTAGTGCCCGGCGGGATATTGGCCCCCCACCGGATCCTGGGATGCTATAATAGTGGCATCCATATCCGTCCAATGCTCTCTAACGCGGGCAAGGGCCATCCGTGCCCCCTCTATGCACGCCGACCTCCTCATGGCATCGATCCGAGGCACGGCCCCAAGGAACTGTGGCACCAAACCAAAGTAACTGTCCGGTTTAGGCCCCTTCGGCCAAAGATGGTCTATTATAGACCGCATTGCAAGCCCGGACAGCCTGTGAAGCTCCACTACAGTAGCCATCTTATCACTTAACGGCAGCGGGTGAGTGGAAGCATTGAACTGCGACTAGAAAAGCTTCTCCACTTCCTTCTCACCCTGATCTTTGAAGAACTCCACAACATCAGCCGTACTCTTCGACAGGTCCGCGTATGAGTCTGCCGAACTCCAGCGTCCTCCAGGGGAGCGTACTTTGGATCGAAGAACTTTGTCCGCAGCAAATAGGAGCCCCCAGCCACAATTTTACTGGCCTATTGAAGCTCCTCCCGCGCACCCCTGAGCTTGGTCTGTATTTCCTTGGTGGCATTAACTGCCTTGCTTAGGTCGGCCGATTTATCCTCATGCTCCTTTTTCAGGAGCTCATACCGGTCAGCGGCATTTTTAACCCGATAGCCATTTCGGCTATCTTTTCCTCGCTTCGGCGATGAGCAGCCTATTCGGCTCTCAATTCCTCGGCCGCCTTTAGGGCAGCCACATTTCTCACCCAAGCTTGTTCCTTGGCTAGAGCAAGTTCCGCCCTTAGGGCCTCCAGGGCAGCAGCACCATCTGCAGTCCAAACATATTGCATTAATATGTGCCACCTTAATATTTTCCTATGCAATGGAAGACAGGGCACATACCTTGTGATTTATCCAGCCGCTCATTCATCAGAGTGATATCGGCATCAATCGACCCAATTTGCCTCTTCACTTCAGCAACTTCAACAGACGGGCCGGCGGCCGGACCCACAAGTACCTGCACATATTTACAACACAAATTATTGGTTGATGATTCCCCGTTTGCCGCCTAGGGCGGGCAACCAGAGTGTCAGGGGCTACTATCTATATGGTGTATTCTTCACTGCATACCTCAAAGCCTCTGAGCAGGCTTGTAAATGCTTCATTCAAACCGCCGGTAGCGGATGAAATCTTCTGGAGCACCGCGCTCATTAATGAGCGGTGCTCCTCCAAGAGCACAGCTCGCTCCAGTAAGCCCGTCAGTATGTCCGGCCGGACATTGAATTGCGCCGGACCCTTCCCATCGCCACTCGTGGGAGCCAAACGCCCCGGGCTTAGGGGGGCTCACGCATTGACTTCCGTCTACGGCAGATCCAGACTCCTTTGTGACGACACCTCGGTGTCGCCCGCTTCATGAGCCGGACAGGTAGGTGGGGTCTCGCTCTCCATCATCTCCGGAGGAAGATCGCCCAAAGACGAACTCTGTCGAGAAGAACTGCTAGCCGGACTACAAAAAATGAATCCTGGTTATTGATCTAGGAGAATCACAGTACCTTCGAATTAACGATTGACTTACAGCTCAGTGGAGGGCTGGCCCGTTGGTGGGCATAACACGGTGAGGATGCTCGTTGCGGCAGAGCCCCTTGTTGATGCCTTCTTCCCTGGTTTAGGCGTCTCCGCTTCCAAGTCTTCAGAGGAGGCCCTCTTCTTCCCATGCCGGGGGAGGCCTTAGCCTCCCCTCCCCGACTATCCTCCTAGGGGGAGGTAACAATTCCCTCGGGTCGGATGCGTAGCGTGTGGGGTTCGGTTTCTTCGTTCCTCCCCTTGTCTTTCCCCGAGGGCATTCTGCTGAGTACCCGGTCAAGCATCTTGGCCATGGTAGGGGCAGGCGAGCCTTCGGGAAGCGGTGTTGGACACCTGATTCTCTCTGCCTTGCTGAGCCATTTCTGGACGCGGATGATTGTCAGAATAAACAATCATGATAAATACAAAACAGGGTGTCCGGTATCAAGGCTACTTACTTGGGTATCTAGGCAATTGCAGCTTAGGCCCGCATCCTCGGTGGTGTCTGGACACACTACTTTCTGTCCGAAGAATAATTTGCACATCTCTTCGGGCTTCAAGCCGAAGAAGTGCTTGACAGTCCACGGACCCTCCGGATTGAACTCCCACATCTTGAGAGGCCGGCGTTGGCACAGCAATATCCGTCGTATTAACATCACTTGCATTATACTGACAAGGTTGATATCCCTCTCAAGAAGCTCCCGGATGCGGTTCTACAGTACTGGTACATCACCTGCGGGCCCCCAATTCTGTCCTACGTCTGTCCAGGACGCCAACTGTGACGGAGGGCCCGAGCGGAACTCGGGGGCGGCTACCCACTTCGTGCCCCTGGGGGCCGTAACATAAAACCACCTCCGCTGCCATACATCAGATACTTCTCGGAAAGAACCCTCTGGCCATGGGGCATCAGCATTCCTGCTTATTAGGGCCCCTCCACACTCCACATGTCACCCCTCGATCATCTTCGATTTCACATTGAAGGTCTTGAGCCATAAGCCGAAGTGCGGCGTGACGTGGAGAAAAGCCTCGCACATGATAATAAATGACGAGATATGGAGGATAGCGTCTGGAGCTAGATCATGAAAATCCAACCCATAGTAGAACATGAGCCCCCTCACGAAGGGATCAAGGGTGAAACCCAAACCGCAGAGGAAGTGTGGGACGAAAACAACACACTCATTGGGCTTCGGTGTGGGGATGACCTGCCCTGGAGAAGGAAGCCTGTGCTAGATATCGGCGGTCAGGTATCCGAGCTCCCTAAGCTTTACAATGTCCTCCTCTTTAATCAAGGAGGCCACCCACCATCCTTGAGGGTCAGATCCGGACATATCGGAGGATCCGAGGGGTTGGAGCTTAGGTTTTGGGTGCTAGAACTCGACGTGCGAGAAGCGTGATGAAGGTGAAAAAGAGGCGTAGGTCTCGACCCCTTTATAAAGAAGGTGAATATCAAGAGTCCTCAGTGTGACCGTTTGAGGCTTATCTAAAAACACACGGAGTTATACCAACAGCCGTCGTGGTGTCACGCACGCCCATATTGATGGAAAATCCCGTAATAAGAGGAACATGATCTCTGCCTTGATGGGACGTGCCAATAAAACCGCCTCATAACACGAGTCGAGGTGGGATAGGAAACGTCGGTTTGCGTTGGACCAGGCCACAATGCAAGGGCACAACGCACGGAGATTGCTGGCAAATCAGATTTATACCATGTGAAGATCATCTTGCAAATTTGGACACGGTCTACGTGTTCGATAACCACTTTGGAGTATTTGGAGAAGGAACCCGCCTTGCAATGCCGAAGACAATGCTGCATGCCAGACACATCGTCATTGAAGCCTGGTTCAGGGGCTACTGAGGGAGTCCTGGATTAGGGGGTATCCGGACAGCCAGACTGTGTACAACCTCCGGACTATTGAAGCGTGAAGATACAAGACTCAAGACTCCGGCCCGTGTCTGGATGGGACTCTCCTTGGCGTGGAAGGCAAGCTTGGCGATCCGGATATTGTGTTTCCTTCCTTGTAACCGACTCCATGTAAACCCTAGCCCTCTCCGGTGTGTATATAAACCGGAGATGTTGGTCCTTAGAAGGCCGATCACAATTACAATCATACCATCACAGGCTAGCTCTTAGGGTTTAGCCTCTATGATCTCGTGGTAGATCTACTCTTGTACTACCCATATCATCAATATTAATCAAGCAGGAAGTAGGGTTTTACCTCCATCGAGAGGGCCCGAACCTGGGTAAACATCTGTGTCCCTTGTTTCCTGTTACCATCAGCCTTGACGCACAGATCGGAACCCCCTACCCGAGATCCGCCGGTTTTGACACCGACACTCGCTTCACTATTGTAACTATATTTTTGCCCTAGTCATGTGTACTTACAGAAACATTTCAGGATGAAGTGACATCAACACAAAGATCTGCGAGCAGTGCGGCATGGCCGTTACCGAATGATTATGGATTGGAATTGGAATATGTTGATGTTCTCGAGCATCAACCAGAGGTGGAAAGACAACGTGTACATGATTCTCAATGTACAATCAACAAGTTGAGACTGGACATGCATGTATTAGATGCAGGAGTCAAAAAATGAAACAAGACACTGAGGTAACCATGAAGGAATTGGAGATTTTGCAGACTGAAATTTGTGCTATCTGAATCCGACCAATCCTATTTTCTGACGAGATTATAGTTCAAATGGAGGATAGCGTCCATGATGTATGAGTTGTATTTGCCCTGTGTATGTAATTTGCTGTTTGTGTATGCTTTATTATCACCGGTGCCGAACCATAATGCCCAACGGGTATAATAGGCTGTAATTTCTTTATTGTATAGTGTAGGATTATTCTACGTTTCTATGCCTTGGTCTCTTTGTTGTATTGTGTATATTTTTTAGAGGTGATAGTATAGAGTAGGATAATTCTTTGAATAAGCTATATCGTTCAAACGGGGGCCAACTCGCCCAAACGTTGTAGTGACCATGGCCCTCCACGGGCCGTATGATCCATGGGCCATCTACGGGACGGACGATCCATGGCCTTCTATGGGCCGTTCGATCCATGGGCCTTCAATGGGCCGTCCGATCCATGGGCCTTCAATGGGCCGTCGGATCCATGGGCCTTCTATGTCCCGTAGGATCCATGGGCCTCGTACGGGCCGACTCATCTATGGGCCTTGTACGGGCCTTTAATGGGCCGTAAACGGGCTAGAGTGGAAATCGTATGTTTTATGGGCTGACCATAACGGGCCGTTAATTGGCCGTATTTGATGATGCTATGAAAATGGCCCAACAGATTAACAGGACACAAACAGGCTGACTGTATCCACAAGCTGAATTTGGCCCACAAGAAGAAAAGGCCATTAATGGGCCGTAAGTAACCAAATGCTGGAAATGAGCCCAAGAATAAATGGGCCCCGAGAAGGCCGAAAGGTAACACAGGCTGGAATAACCCAATGGAATAATGGGCCGCTAATGAGTATAAAGTGATACACTATTCATTATGGGCCGGTTTCACCATGAGCCGTTAATGGGCCAAGAGTTATAAAGGGACTCGTATGGGCCGAAAGACGTCATTGGCCATACATGGGCTGGAAGTTACAACGGACTGGAATCATATTGGACGACCCAAATGACACTACTGGGCCTAATACCGTTAGGCCAGAACGGGCCGTGAGTTAGCGGGTTGTAAATGGGCTATATGCGAACATGCCGTTAGCAGGCTTTCATTGGGCCGGCCCGCCACCTTTTGACCAGGTTAAACGGGCCAGCCTTTTCACAGGAATGGGCCTTTGTTGGGCCGTGCCACATGTCGACGTATCATAGGCGCCTTGTGTCCAATGAGTGGATGACATCTGTCCCAACGGTGAGCCGACACGTGTTTCCTCCGGCAAATGAAGATTTTACACATGGAAAATCCCCATTGGTCGGGGCTATTAACGGGTTATCAGATCCAAAACCGGACCCGATAGCTTAACGGTGTTCCATTACGGTGGATGCCACGTGTCGGTCACCCTTGACGAAAGCACTTCTTTGACGCGTGATTTATTGTCATGGAAGTGGACACTTCCATGATGATAATTTTGATAATGTCATGGAACACTTCTACGACAGCACAGGTATGACTATCTTGATTCTATCATAAAATCGTCATGGATGTACATGCATGACAAAAAACGCGACCTACTGTGACAAACACGTATCATCACGGAAGTGTATTTTTTGTAGTGAGAGCTGCTCATAAGGTATTGCAATCTGGATTTTATTGGCCTACTCTCTTCAATGATGCTCGTAAGCATGTCTCATCTTGTGATGAATGCCAAAGAATAGGTAATATCAGTAAGCATCAAGAAATGCCTATGAATTATTCACTTGCTGTTGAACCATTTGATATTTGGGGATTTGATTACATGGGAACTTTTCCTTCCTCTAATGGGTATACACATATTTTAGTTGCTGTCGATTATGTTACTAAATGGGTAGAACCTATTCAACTAGTAGTGCTGATCACAACACCTCTATTAAAATGCTTAAGGAGGTTATTTTCCCAAGGTTTGGAGTCCCTAGATATCTAATGACTGATGGTGGTTCACACTTCATTCATGATGCTTTCCGTAAAATGCTTGCTAAGTATGATGTTAACGATAGAATTGCATCACCCTATCATCCTTAGTCTAGTGGTCAAGTTGAACTTAGTAATAGAGAAATAAAATTAATTTTGCAAAAGACTGTTAATAGGTCCAAGAAGAGTTGATCTAAGAAATTGGATGATGCACTTTGGGCTTATAGAATAGCATATAAAAATCCTTTGGGTATGTCTCCTTATAAAATGGTTTATGGAAAAGCTTGTCATTTGCCTCTTGAATTAGAACATAAAGCATACTGGGAAGTTAAAGAACTCAATTATGATTTCAAACTTGCTGGTGAAAAGAGGTTATTTGATATAAGCTCACTAGATGAATGGAGAACCCAAGCTTATGAAAATGCAAAATAATTCAAAGAAAAAGTTAAAGATGGCATGACAAAAGAATTCAAAAGCATGAGTTTAAAGTCGGAGAATATGTTCTTTTGTACAACTCTCGTTTTAGATTTTTTGCAGGAAAACTCCTCTCGAAATGGGAAGGCCCATATGTCATCGAGGAGGTTTACCGGTTTGGAGCCATCAAAATAAATAATTTCGAAGGTACTAACCCGAAGGTTGTCAATGGAGAACGAATAAAGCATTATATCTCAGGTACGCCTATTAACGTTGAAAGCAATATTATCCTGACACCGAAAGAACACATAAAAGAGTCCTTTCGGAACACTCCAGAATCGTCAAAATAAGGAGGTACATGATACAGTAAGTAAACAGACTCCGAAAATACGCAAAAATATTTTTTGTCAGTTTTGGAATATTTTTAAATTTTGGAAATATAGAAACTTCCAGGAAGCATCCCCTGGTGGGCACAAGACACCAGGGCCCGCCAGGCTTGCCTGGCGCGCCCAGGTGGGTTGTGCCCATCTGGGACACCTTTCATACTCCATTTTTCTCCTGTATACTTGTCCTCCAAGATAAAAAAATCTACATATACTTCCCGAACCTATTAACCACCGTCTCACGGAGAAAATCCTCTGTTCTCTTTTCTGGCTGTTTCTGGTCAGATTTATCAAGCTATGCATCATGTCTTCCTACTCCTCCAACAACATGGAAGAAGATGCTTGGCCGATGAAGATCAAGAGGAAGAGGGAGGAGCCTACGGACACCGTCAAGGGAGGCAAGGGCAAGGAAGCTACAGTAGATCCATCCCCGGTAGCAGCACAATCACTGCTAGCCGAGGAGGAAGAAGAAGATATCCTTAAGCCCTACCTTACTCATCTTACCCCTGCTGAAATTCAAGCTTTTCACGTCATTTAAATAGTTCACATATAGAATAAGTATCTCAGCCTCAAAAATATTCTGCATCAAGAGCATATCATCCACCTCTGGAGCGTCATCTATCGGCTGGAGGATCTCTTGATCCTTAAGGATAGGATCGCTTCATCACCACCATCATCTTCTTCACCACCAAAGGAGAACTGAGTATCGGGTATGGGCACTCCCCTTGGGTTCTGCCAAGCTTGGGGGAGGTGCCCCGGTATCGTATCATCCCACTATCTTTTTTCTTTTCCCTATCTTAGTTCGACCTTTTTTCTTTAGATGAAATAATGTTTAGTTTGATCTTTTTCTTTCTTTGAGAGTTTTGCTTAGTGATCTATCATTGTAATTGCATGCAAGTTATATAATAAAGGTTAGTATGAGTTTTTACTTTCTTTACTTTCATGTTGCAAATAAAGAAATAAGAAAGAAAGAAAGAAAAAGAGAAAGTGAATAAATAAAGTAAATAAATCAATAAGATCATATAGTAATCCTATGGTAGGTGATAGCACCACATAAGGAAAAGTATAAGTAAGAAAATTTTATTAGAGATTGACAAACATAGCATTAGTCAGTGATGCAACTCATGAAAGAATTAATAAGGGAAGGGAAGATTCACATATAAATATACTATCCTAGAAACCTTTTGTGATTGTGAGCCCTCATCAAAATATTATATGCCAAAATTGTTGACGTTGCACAAGGAAGACAACGTAATGGTTTATGTTTGTTTATATTCACATAGAAGTCATATTGTCATAGATCCTTTAACATGTGGTGCTTGCCCCCTATCTTTGCTAGCCAAAAATTCTGCACTAAGTAGAGATACTACATGTGCATCCAAAAACCCTTAAACCCAAATCTTTTCAAGTGTCCACCATACATACCTAGGGATTGAGAAAGATCCCTCAAGTAAGTTGTCATCTGTAACGCCCCGGATACAACTTTCCATATTCGTAACTCCAACTCTTGCCATTTCTGGCTATGTGATATATTATTTTCCTTCGTGGTTGGGTTTTTGTCTTTTGTTTTGCATTTTGTTCATGTCATGCATCTCATCTCATAGCATCATCAGCATAGCATCCGCTTGTTTTCATAAAACCTCGTAGCCGTTCGTAGTTACCGCTTCTCTCTTTGTCTTGGTTGACCTATTGTCAGACTGCTTGTCCTTGTTGACCTTCTCGCAGACCAATTGGACCCCTCTCTTCTCTCTTTCTCTGAGACCAACAAAACCCCCTTGTCCCCGTGGCCTTTTGTCAAACACCATTGTCTTTATTTTCCCCTCTCATCTAAATACCCACCCTCTCTACACTTTGCTCAGACCCCCTCGCGCACGTCCGTAAACTGCTCCGAACCCGAACCGAGCTATCGTGACCGATGAGTCCGGATCATCCCCAATCATCTTTAAAATATCTTCCATTTATTTATTAAACTCCCCTAGTTTGTTTTTGTCACACCCTAGCTAGTTCATGCATTAGAGTGTTGCATCATGTCTATCCTTTCATCAGAAACTTGAAATGGGGATGTCAGAACCCCCAGCCCCCTCTGAAACCAACTAGGGTTTACTAAAAACTTTTTCAATGAACCTGAAATGCCCTTCTAAAATGTCCATCATTTTTGTCCTGGTTCAGAACCTCTGCCAAAAGTGATGCACAGTTTTCTGGGCCATCCTAAGGTCTTTGAGTTAATTCATGATTATTTGAATTTGGGCATTTTAAATTTATAAATTATTTCAAATGCTCAAATATCTCCAAACTAAAATGTTTCATGTTGGAAATAATCCAACTATGGACCAGGAGCAGTTTGGTGATTTTAGGAGTTGCCTAAGTATTTTTAATAATTCAACAAACTTACAGAATAAAAAAAACAGAAGAACAGGGGAAAAACTTACCTGGCGCCTACTAACCGGCCCACCTGCTGGCCCAGCCCAGCTGTCGCGCCAGCGAGCTGCTTGGCTCGGCCAGGCAGGCAGGCAGGTGCTCGACGGCGAGCACCGCATGGGTGCCACGCACCTGCTCGCCGCCTCGCCGCTCCACTCGCCCGGCTAACGACGTGGATCACTCCCCCTCGCTCTCCCGAACCCCCCAGACACCTCCTCTCCTCTCCAGCTCCTCTCCCTCGCGCTCCCCAGCCATGGCCGACACCACCGCCGCCGTGCCTACGTCGTAGACGCGCTCTCCGTCAACCCCACGCCGCGCCATCGTGTCCACGAGCTCCGCCGTTGTCCACTTCGTCGAGCTAACCGAGCCCCGCGTGCTCGTGACGCCCGAGTCCACCGCACCGACCTCGCCCGAGTTCGCCGTCGCCGGAGATCCCCTTCAACGCCGTCGCCGCATCAGCTCGTCCCCGACCCCGCCGGTGGCCTCTACGGGTGCTCTGTGAGCCTAGCTACCCCTCCTACCCTTCCTCTCTCGCCCCGAGCCGTGTAGCCACCGCACGAAGATCACCCGCACGCACCGCCGCAGATCTCGTCGCCGACGTGCTCCCGGCCATCCTCCGGCCACCTCACGGTGTCCAACGCACTCACCACGCTGCGTTGAGTCCAACCGTGCACTACCCGCACCTCACCGCACACCCTAGCCCCGAGTTCGCCTTCACCCGAACTCCGGTGACCGCCTAGGTCGTCGCCGGTGCCAACTCCGGCCACCCCGACCTCAACTCGCTCCACCAAGAGCTGCGGTTCGTCCCCAGCTCCACGTAGATGCCTTCCGCGCCCCATTTGGTGGCCGGAACGGCCAAAACCACTTCCGCCGCCGCGTCGGGCTCGCCGGCGGCTAAACGCCGGTGCAGCCGTTTTGACTTTGACCACGGGTGGGCCCTGGTTGACTCTGTTGAGTCAATGACAGGTGGGGCCCCCTTTTGCTAATTATCCAGATTAGTTTAAACTAAATTAAATTAGTTAATTATCCACTAACACCCTGGACCCACGCGTCAGGTTTGACCTGGACCGGGTCTGTTGACTTGCTGAGGACAGCATGACCTCATGTTGACGCAGTAATCCTTTTCTGGAATTAAAATAAATCTAAAATGATTTATAAATTCCAGAAAATAACCCAAACTTCAAAAATTCATATAAATTCAACCGTAGCTCCAAATCAAACAAATTATATATGAAAAATGATCAGAAAAATCCAATCTATCCATCTGTACTAGTTTCATGCATGTTTAAACAAACTAACTTGAGGTTTAGTGCTGAACAAGATAAAACACTTTAAAGGGTCATTTATGAGTTTGAAATTCGAATCTTTGGTTCAAATTGATTCAAACCCATCTGGTTTTAGTTGCATTAGCCCAACACACTCATATTGCCATGTTTCACGCATGCATCATATTGTCGCACATTGTTTGGTGATGGTTGTGTATCGATGTTCTTTGCAGCAGGTTCTGCCTCCGAGGAGTACCGAGATTACCCTAGCGAAGAACCGTATCCGTGCATCGATCCATCAGGCAAGCAACCAACCATTTGATCATATCGATACAATCCCATGTTCTCGCTCTTGCTCTCTTTTACCGCATTAAGACAACGCGTTTCAAACTGCTGTGTGCTATGGTAGTTGAACCCATTTCCTCTGCATGACCTGTCATTGCCACAGTAATTAGATGAAACCCACTAGCATGTGTAGGAATTGATTGAGCCATATGTATGTGTTGTTCCTACCTTGCTATGCCTGCTATGCTTAGAGTCGTGTCAGGTCTGGTTCATCTGGGTGATGGGCTAGAGTGAAATGAATATGTCGGTACTGAGAGTGATGTGGTGAACACGATTTGGTAAAGGTATCGATGAGAGGCCATGTAGGAGTACATGGTGGGTTGTTTCATTGAAGCCGACCTTAAGAACTGAGATCTGTATGCGTGATTTAAGATTCACCTACTACCATGCATTGGGCCCTGAAATATGACCCCGCTCGACTTCTTATTCACCCTAGTCCTCTGTCCAGGAGTTGCAAGTAGTTTCTGGTGTTTGTAGCTTACTGGAGGCCGTGGACAGCGCTGACCCGCGGGGTGGGCTGTGACGCGGTAGGTACGTGGCATGGTGTATCGAATACCCGTTAGGTATCTCGGGAACCATGTACACATCGTTCGGGCCGTATGGGAAACCTCGGCCGGACTCCCTGCGGATGGAACCTGGATAGGCGATAAACCTGGACTAGAGACTTAGGTGTTTACGTAGGTCATGGTCTACACCCACGTCGGCTTTCGCTTGAAGTCTGCCGAGCGCATGTCGTGTGCAGACGCTAAGTGGTGGAAACATGTATGAAGAAGTACACCCCTGCAGGGTTAACATGATCTATTCGAATAGCCGCGTCCGCGGTAAAGGACTACTTGGTTGCTTATACAGTTCATAGACAAGTGAATGGATACTACTAAATATCTCAAGATAAGCGTGAGTGCCGAGGATGGCTCTTCCGTAGGATGACGGAGGTGGATCCTCGGTGGTGTATTGAAGTGGTGAGTAGTGGACTCGTGTGCGCAAAACCATTTCAAGTTGGAGTCTCGTAGGATAGCTTAGCCAAGAGTCAAAGCTGGCTTGCTGCAATAACTCCACCAACCCTTCTTGATAATGTGCATGTATGTAGGATCTGACGTAAGTCTTGCTGGGTACCTTTGTACTCATGTTGCTATAATTTACATTTTACAGAAGGCGCTGCAACCCCTTCTGATGGGTTCTTCGTAGACGTTGACATCGACGAGTAGACTAAGGCCCAGGTGGTAATCCTGAGCTTGTGAAGGTCCACGTAGTATAGCTAGGCTTTCTAAGCCTCTTTTATTTTACTAGTTGTCTGTACTTAGACAAGTTACTTCCGCTGCTGGTTTGTATGACTGTATGACTTGAATGTGGGTCGTGTGACCCGTACTTTTATGTATGTTATGTATGGCTCTCTGAGCCTTTAAATAAAGTACTTGTGTCGTAGAGTCATGTTGTGATGCCTTGTTGTATTTGCACATATCGAGCATATTGTGTGTATGATTGAAATGCTTGGTATGTGTGGGATCTGACTATCTAGTTGTTTATCTTTAGTAGCCTCTCTTACCGGGAAATGTCTCCTAGTGTTTCCATTGAGCCATGGTAGCTTGCTACTGCTCCGGAACACTTAGGCTGGCCGGCATGTGTCCTTCTTCGTTCCTGTGTCTGTCCCTTCGGGGAAATGTCACGCATTGAGTACCGGAGCCCTGTTAGCCCGCTATAGTCCGGTTTACCGGAGTCCTGCTAGCCCAGTGCTACAGCCCGAACCCACTTGCTGATGACCGACACGTTCGATGCTGGGTCATGGATGCTTGTCCCTGTAAGTCTGTGCCACTTTGGGTTTACGACTAGTCATGTCAGCCCGGGCTCCTTGTCATATGGATGCTAGCGACATCATCATATACGTGAGCCAAAAGGCGCAAACGGTCCCGGGCAAAGGTAAGGCGACACCCGTGGGAATACCGTGCATGAGGCCGCAAAGTGATATGAGGTGTTACAGGCTAGATCGATGTGACATTGAGTCGGGGTCCTGACAGCGTTGGCATCAGAGCCGGACTGCCTGTAGGTTCTCCAAGCCAAACTGGTCGATGTTGAGTCTAGAAATGCTTTAGTTATATGTAGGGGAATTGATTGTGGGATGGTACGTAAGGCTCTTTTTACTTCTTTATCTCATGGCATTCTGATCTGAGTCAGACCATTCTTCTACCGGGGTTTAAGGATTAGGATCTTCTCTCTCTATCAGGTTCACGTGTTACTAGTCACTAGTACCTTATAGGTTTGATGACTACAAGCCTAGTTCAGTTCTACTACCTAGTTATGCTGATAAGTTGGACCCAGAACCTTGATATGATATTGTTGAGTGTCTATGCAATTTTTTTGATAAATGTCTCAAACCCTTCTTGAGCATTTACAACCGTTATGCTGTCAAAATTTTGCTAGAAATTCTAATGCCTTTGCATTATGGTTGTGCTTTCAGATGGCCACTCGCGACCAAAATCAAGTGGTTCGCCTGACCTGATGCATTGGTGTGACCGGTCATACGGCCATGTTAGTCCGAGTGATGATCGAGACGGGTTACCGTTGGTATCTCGAATACACGGTCGAAGAGCAGTTTCGAGATTTTAACCAAAGCCAGTATCTTTGCACCGTCCGGATATTTCCCTCTTATCCTGGTTCTACCGAGGCTCTTCACTGTTCCTATGGGCTCGGTGTTTCTATTGAGATGGCTGTGCAAGATGCGGCTTATTCTATGATGACCATCATGCGAGTCAGGACTGGCCTGCTTCGCAACACCGACTTCCGGTATATGCCGGCTTCACTTCCTGGAGCGCACGGTTATCTCCGGGCTATCTATGCTGACCCCAGTCAGGAGGACTCACTAACTCGCACCACTGCTGAGTTGCTCAAGGATAAGGACCGAGAGAATCGGGCCTTGAGAATTGAGCTTTTCAACACCCGCGCCGATCATTGGGCCACCTTGACTCGGTTTGCACCGGCTGTGCAAGCTAGATGCATGGATATGAGAGATCTGTATCCTGTTAGGTCTGCTCTGCCGGACATGATGGATTGGCGTGATGTGGGAGGCATCACCCCACCTCGTGGTCCTCGCAGGCCACCGTTTGTTGGTCCAAGACCTCACCCTAGCCCTTTTGGTCCACAGGCTCATCAGGACCGTTTGTTTCCGGATGTTCACGTTGAACTTCCAGGCTATGGAGGAGACTTCTATGAGAACTACTACGGAGATGACTGAGATAGTAGTAGTTCCACTAGGTGTTGTAATAGTTGTATTTCCACCGTCCTGCGTGACTTGTGGAATATGACTTAGCGTGTAGTAATTCCGGGGGTGTAGGAAAAATAATGTATAGGATCTTGGGATGCCTCCGATGATATGTAATCCTCCTCTCACCGTAGTAGTACTTGTTGGTCTTGTACTAAACCTCGTATGGTGTGTATGACGATGGAATAAAAGAAGTAGTTTTTGTATCTACCATGTCATACGGATGATCATCTTGCATTCTGAGTTGTCCATTACATTCTACATTCTATGTCGGAATCTTGTCATTTTGGACTAAACCATTGTCTTGTTTTTCCTAGGATGGTCAACACGCGCAATAACCCTGCTCCCCAAGAGCAGGCCGAAGGCAGTGAAGTCGGGAATGCAAATCTGCCTCACCCTCCCTCTCTGGCAGAAGTTATGCTAGAGGCTGAGAGAAACAAGCGGGAGACCAACCGTTTGTTGGAGCGTATTGAACAGAACACAGCACACCATCAGAGGACTAACTTGGTGTCACTCAGTGATTTCATCAAGTTACATCCACCCACGTTCCACCACTCCGTCGAGCCTCTCGACGCTGATGACTGGCTTCGCAGTATTTCTCACAAACTACGTTCTGCGCTAGTAGCTGAGGCTGACAAGGTCACCTTTGCTGCATATCATCTTGAAGGCCCTGCCAATCTATGGTGGGAGAATTATGGAGCTATGCGCCCAGCGGACCATGTCACTACTTGGGCTGAATTCAGCGAGGCTTTCCGTGAACATCACATTCCGGAGGGTCTCATGGACCGTAAACGTGAGGAGTTCTGTAGTTTCACTCAAGGTCGACTCTCTGTTGACACTTACAGCAGGGAGTTTGGTAACCTTGCCCGTTATGCAACGGAGGAAGTTTCTACTGATGCCAAGAAGCAGGCAAGGTTCCGTAAGGGGCTTAGTCCTGAGCTTCGCCGCGACCTCCGTCTGCATGAGTGCACATCTTTTCAGAAGCTTGTTAACAAGGCCATCAGTGCTGAGACTGGTCAGACTGATTATGAAGCAACACGCAAGCATGGCCGTGACTTGGGTTCCTCATCCGGTGCTGGACCACAGAAGCGCCGTGTATGGGTGCCTAACACTACCCTGCCACCCAGGTTCACACCGAGGCCATCCTTCCAGGCGCCTCGCCCAGCTCAGCCATATGCACCAGCCAAGCCCTATGGTGGTCCAACCAACAATGCTCCTCCACGTACCAGTTCCGTGACTTGTTTCAAGGGTGGGGAATCAGGCCACTATATGCGCGAGTGTCCCCAAACCAACCCCAACCAGACAGCAAAAACTGTTGGCCGCGGCAAGCCGACAGGGAAAGTGTTCTACGCCAAGCCGGCCACCACAGCTCGTGGCCATGTTAATTGTGTTTCTGTGGAAGAGGCTCAAGAAGATCCCAACGTCGTTCTCGGTACGCTCCTTGTTAATTGCCACCCGGCATCTGTTCTTTTCGATATAGGAGCATCTCATTCATTTATATCCAAGAGCTATGCTCGTCTACATAACACCACATTCTGTGAGATGCCCACCTCTATGGTAATTCAAACTCCGGGATCCAAATGGCAAACTTCTAGAGTAAGCCATGGAAATGAAATTCAAGTCGACAGACTTGTTTTTCTCGCATCTTTGATAGCCCTCAAATCTTCGGATATTAATATCATCTTGGGTATGGACTGGATGTCAGCCCATCATGCCAAAATTGATTGCTTCTCTAGGACTGTTCAACTCACCCATCCTTCGGGGAAGATAGTCAATGTCTTGACCCGAATAGCCAAGCGACAATTATTTTCTCTTAATGCCAGCCCTTTGCCAGACCTTGAGGACGTTCCGGTAGTCCGTGACTTTCCGGATGTCTTCCCAGAGGAATTGCCAGGTGTTCCACCTGACAGAGATGTCGAATTCGTGATAGATCTCATTCCAGGAACTGTCCCGATTTCCAGAAGACCCTACAAGATGGCACCTTTTGAACTAGCCGAGCTTAAGAAACAACTCGATGAGTCCTTGAAAAAGGGTTTCATCCGACCTAGTTCATCTCCTTGGGCTTGCCCCGTCCTCTTCGTCAAGAAGAAGGATGGTACGGACCGGATGGTTGTAGATTATCGACCTGTCAACTTGGTCACAATTAAGAACAAGTATCCGCTCCCCAGGATCAACGACCTGTATGATCAGCTCGCTGGATCCTCAGTCTTCTCTAAAATGGATTTGAGGTTGGGCTACCATCAAATCAAAATCAGAAACGGGGACATTCCGAAAACGGCCTTTGTTACTCGTTATGGCCAATACGAGTACACCGTCATGTCCTTTGGTTTAACCAATGCTCCAGCCACCTTCTCTCGGTTGATGAACTCAATCTTCATGGAGTATTTGGATAAATTCGTCGTGGTTTACCTCGATGATATACTCATCTACTCCAAGAACGAGGAAGAACATGCCGAACACCTAAGGCTAGTGTTGAAGAAACTTCGAGAGCATCGCCTTTATGCCAAATTTTCTAAATGTGAATTCTGGTTGTCAGAAGTGACCTATCTTGGACATGTAATTTCTGGTAAAGCCATTGCTGTTAACCCCGAGCGAGTTCAAGCCGTCCTTAATTGGACTCCACCTGAATCGGTCAAGCAAGTTCGGAGTTTCCTTGGCCTAGCGAGCTATTGCCGTCGCTTTGTCGAGAATTTCTCCAAAGTTGCCAAACCTCTAATTGAACTCCTCAAGAAAGATAAAAAGTTCGAGTGGACTCCACAATGTGAGCACAGTTTCCAGGAACTGAAAAGACGTTTAACCTCTGCTCCCGTACTGGTACCACCGGATTTTTCCAAGGATTTTGTTATCTACTGCGACGCCTCGCGACAAGGACTAGGCTGTATTCTCATGCAAGATCGACACGTAATTGCTTATGCTTCACAGCAATTACACCCACATGAGGAAAACTACCCCACTCATGATCTAGAGCTTGCAGCTGTAGTCCATGCACTCAAAACATGGCGACATTACCTTCTCGGTAATCGTTGCGAAATCTACACTGATCACCAAAGTCTAAAGTATATATTCACCCAACCGGATTTAAATCTCAGGCAAAGACGTTGGGTCAAGTTGATCATAGATTTTGACTTAGGAATAACTTACACCCCAGGGAAAGCCAACGTCATAGCTGATGCGCTAAGTCGTAAATCTTATTGTAACAACCTGATGTTACAACAAAGTCAACCGCTTCTCCATGAGGAATTTCGGAAGCTTAACCTTCACATTGTTCCTCAAGGATTTCTTTCCACCTTGGTGGCGAAACCTACTCTTACGGATCAAATCATCGCTGCCCAAAAGCGAGATAAGGGAATATCTAAGATCAAGGAGAACATTGCTAGCGGAGGTGCTAGATGTTTCTCCACAAATGATCATGGTGTTGTGTACTTTGAGAACCGTTTAGTGGTTCCCAAGAACCAGCATCTACGGCAGTTGATCCTTAAGGAGGCTCATGAATCTCCTCTCACCATTCATCCCGGTAGTACCAAGATGTGTCAGGACCTACGCCAGAGGTTCTGGTGGACTAGGATGAAGAGAGAAATTGCTCAGTATATTGCTAATTGCGACGTCTGCCGTCGTGTAAAAGCAGAGCATCAACGGCCTGCAGGCACCCTTCAACCCCTAGCTATTCCTAAATGGAAATGGGATAAAATTGGTATGGACTTCATTACCGGTTTTCCCAAGACCAAGAGAGGGAATAACGCTATCTTCGTCGTTATCGACCGTCTTTCCAAAGTGGCCCATTTCTTACCTGTTCGTGAGAGTATAACTGCTAGTCAGTTAGCAGACTTGTACATCTCCCGAATAGTGTCTCTCCATGGTGTTCCTTTGGAAATTAACTCGGATCGAGGAAGTCTTTTCACCTCTCGATTTTGGGAAAGTTTCCAAAATGCTATGGGAACCCGCCTTTCTATTAGTACCGCTTTCCACCATCAATCAAGTGGTCAAGTGGAACGCGTCAACCAGATTCTAGAAGACATGCTTCGAGCTTCTGTTATCTCATTCGGAATGGAGTGGGAGAAATGCCTTCCATTTGCCGAATTTGCTTATAACAACAGCTATCAATCCAGCTTAGGCAAAGCCCCTTTTGAAGTTCTCTATGGACGAAGGTGTCGAACGCCTCTTAACTGGTCAGAAACCGGGGAAAGCCAATTCTTTCGCCCGGATATGATTCAGGAAGTAGAAGAGCAAGTTCGCATCGTTCGTGAAAAGTTGAAAACAGCCCAATCTCGTCAAAAGAGTCAATACGACCGAAAACATACGGCTATGACTTTTGAGGTTGACGAGAAGGCTTACCTTTGGGTTACTCCTCTGAAGGGAACCCATCGCTTCGGTATCAAGGGCAAATTGGCTCCTCGTTACATTGGACCCTTTCGCATTCTCGCAAAACGAGGAGAAGTTGCCTACCAATTGGAACTACCCCCGCATCTCTCCAGAGTCCACGACGTCTTCCACGTTTCTCAACTCAGGCGTTTCTTCTCGGATCCTATCCGTGGAGTAGACCACGAAACGCTTGATCTCCAAGATAATCTCACGTATCGAGAGTACCCCGTTCGTATCCTCAATCAAGCTGAGCGTACCACTCGATGTCATAATATCAAGTTTCTCAAGGTTCAGTGGTTGCACCATTCTGAGAATGAAGCAACTTGGGAAAGGGAGGATCGTCTTCGACTCGAGTATCCCGCCTTCTTCCCGGAGGAACCCAAATCTCGGGACGAGATTCTTTTCAGTGGGGGTGAGTTGTCACACCCTAGCTAGTTCATGCATTAGAGTGTTGCATCATGTCTATCCTTTGATCAGAAACTTGAAATGGGGATGTCAGAACCCCCAGCCCCCTCTGAAACCAACTAGGGTTTACTAAAAACTTTTTCAATGAACCTGAAATGCCCTTCTAAAATGTCCATCATTTTTGTCCTGGTTCAGAACCTCTGCCAAAAGTGATGCACAGTTTTCTAGGCCATCCTAAGGTTTTGAGTTAATTCATGATTATTTGAATTTGGGCATTTTAAATATATAAATTATTTCAAATGCTCAAATATCTCCAAACTAAAATGTTTCATGTTGGAAATAATCCAACTATGGACCAGGAGCAGTTTGGTGATTTTAGGAGTTGCCTAAGTATTTTTAATAATTCAACAAACTTATAGAATAAAAAAAACAGAAGAACAGGGGAAAAACTTACCTGGCGCCTACTAACCGGCCCACCTGCCGGCCCAGCCCAGCTGTCGCGCCAGCGAGCTGCTTGGCTCGGCCAGGCAGCCAGGCAGGTGCTCGACGGCGAGCACCGCATGGGTGCCACGCACCTGCTCGCCGCCTCGCCGCTCCACTCGCCCGGCTAACGACGTGGATCGCTCCCCCTCGCTCTCCCGGACCCCCAGACACCTCCTCTCCTCTCCAGCTCCTCTCCCTTGCGCTCCCCAGCCATGGCCGACGCCACCGCCGCCGTGCATACGCCATAGACGCGCTCTCCGTCAACCCCACGCCGCGCCACCGTGTCCACGAGCTCCGCCGCCGTCCACTTCGTCGAGCTAACCGAGCCCCGTGTGCTCGTGAGGCCCGAGTCCACCGCACCGACCTCGCCCGAGTTTGCCGTTGCCGGAGATCCCCTTCAACGCCGTCGCCGCATCAGCTCGTCCCCGACCCTGCCGGTGGCCTCTACGGGTGCTCTGTGAGCCTAGCTACCCCTCCTACCCTTCCTCTCTCGCCCCCGAGCCGTGTAGCCACCGCACGAATATCACCCGCACGCACCGCCGCGGATCTCGTCGCCGACGTGCTCCCGGCCATCCTCCGGCCACCTCACGGTGTCCAACGCACTCACCACGCTGCGTTGAGTCCAACCGTGCACTACCCGCACCTCACCGCACACCCTAGCCCCGAGTTCGCCTTCACCCGAACTCCGGTGACCGCCTAGGTCGTCGCCGGTGCCAACTCCGGCCACCCCGACCTCAACTCGCTCCACCAAGAGCTGCGGTTCGTCCCCAGCTCCATGTAGATGCCTTCCGCGCCCCATTTGGTTGCCGGAACGGCCAAAACCACTTCCGCCGCCGTGTCGGGCTCGCCGGCGGCTAAACGCCGGTGCAGCCATTTTGACTTTGACCATGGGTGGGCCCTGGTTCACTCTGTTGAGTCAATGACAGGTGGGGCCCCCTTCTGCTAATTATCCAGATTAGTTTAAACTAAATTAAATTAGTTAATTATCCACTGACACCCTGGACCCACGCGTCAGGTTTGACCTGGACCGGGTCTGTTGACTTGCTGAGGACAGCATGACCTCAAGCTGATGCAGTAATCCTTTTCTGGAATTAAAAGAAATCTAAAATGATTTATAAATTCCAGAAAATAACCCAAACTTCAAAAATTCATATAAATTCAACCGTAGCTCCAAATCAAACAAATTATATATGAAATATGATCAGAAAAATCCAATATATCCATCTGTACTAGTTTCATGCATGTTTAAGCAAACTAACTTGAGGTTTAGTGCTGAACAAGATAAAACACTTTAAAGGGTCATTTATGAGTTTGAAATTCGAATCTTTGGTTCAAATTGATTCAAACCCATCTGGTTTTAGTTGCATTAGCCCAACACACTCATATTGCCATGTTTCATGCTTGCATCATATTGTCGCACATTGTTTGGTGATGGTTGTGTATCGATGTTCTTTGCGGCAGGTTCTGCCTCCGAGGAGTACCGTGATTACCCTAGCGAAGAACCGTATCCGTGCATCGATCCATCAGGCAAGCAACCAACCATTTGATCATATCGATACAATCCCATGTTCTCGCTCTTGCTCTCTTTTACCGCATTAAGACAACGCATTTCTAACTGCTGTGTGCTACGGTAGTTGAACCCATTTCCTCTGCATGACCTGTCATTGCCACAGTAATTAGATGAAACCCACTAGCATGTGTAGGAATTGATTGAGCCATATGTATGTGTTGTTCCTACCTTGCTATGCTTGCTATGCTTAGAGTCGTGTCAGGTCTGGTTCATCTGGGTGATGGGCTAGAGTGAAATGATTATGTCGGTACTGAGAGTGATGTGGTGAACACGATTTGGTAAAGGTATCGATGAGAGGCCATGTAGGAGTACATGGTGGGTTGTTTCATTGAAGCCGACCTTAAAAACTGAGATCTGTATGCGTGATTTAAGATTCAGCTACTACCATGCATTGGGCCCTGAAATATGACCCCGCTCGACTTCTTATTCACCCTAGTCCTCTGTCCAGGAGTTGCAAGTAGTTTCTGGTGTTTGTAGCTTACTGGAGGCCGTGGACAGCACTGACCCGCGGGGTGGGCTGTGATGTGGTAGGTACGTGGCACGGTGTATCGAATACCCGTTAGGTATCTCGGGAACCCTGTACACATCGTTCGGGGCCGTATGGGAAACCTCGGCCGGACTCCCCGCGGATGGAACCTGGATAGGCGATAAACCTGGACTAGAGACTTAGGTGTTTACGTAGGTCGTGGTCTACACCCACGTCGGCTTTCGCTTGAAGTCTGCCGAGCGCATGTCGTGTGCAGACGCTAAGTGGTGGAAACATGTATGAAGAACTACACCCCTGCAGGGTTAACATGATCTGTTCGAATAGCCGCATCTGCGGTAAAGGACTACTTGGTTGCTTATACAGTTCATAGACAAGTGAATGGATACTACTAAAAATCTCAAGATAAGCGTGAGTGCCGAGGATGGCTCTTCCGTAGGATGATGGAGGTGGATCCTCGGTGGTGTATTGAAGTGGTGAGTAGTGGACTCGTGTGCGCAAAACCATTTCAAGTTGGAGTCTCGTAGGATAGCTTAGCCAAGAGTCAAAGCTGGCTTGCTGCAATAACTCCACCAACCCTTCTTGATAATGTGCATGTATGTAGGATCTGACGTAAGTCTTGCTGGGTACCTTTGTACTCATGTTGCTATAATTTACATTTTACAGAAGGCGCTGCAACCCCTTCTGATGGGTTCTTCGTAGACGTTGACATCGACGAGTAGACTAAGGCCCAGGTGGTAATCCTAAGCTTGTGAAGGTCCACGTAGTATAGCTAGGCTTTCCAAGCCTCTTTTATTTTACTAGTTGTCTGTACTCAGACAAGTTACTTCCGCTGCTGGTTTGTATGACTGTATGACTTGAATGTGGGTCGTGTGACCCGTACTTGTATGTATGTTATGTATGGCTCTCTGAGCCTTTAAATAAAGTACTTGTGTCGTAGAGTCATGTTGTGATGCCTTGTTGTATTTGCACATATCAAGCATATTTGTGTGTATGATTGAAATGCTTGGTATGTGTGGGATCTGACTATCTAGTTGTTTATCTTTAGTAGCCTCTCTTACCGGGAAATGTCTCCTAGTGTTTCCATTGAGCCATGGTAGCTTGCTACTGCTCCGGAACACTTAGGCTGGCCGGCATGTGTCCTTCTTCGTTCCTGCGTCTGTCCCTTCGGGGAAATGTCATGCATTGAGTACCGGAGCCCTGTTAGCCCGCTACAGCCCGGTTTACCGGAGTCCTGCTAGCCCAGTGCTACAGCCCGGACCCACTTGCTGATGATCGACACGTTTGATGCTGGGTCATGGATGCCTGTCCCTGTAAGTCTGTGCCACTTTGGGTTTACGACTAGTCATGTCAGCCCGGGCTCCTTGTCATATGGATGCTAGCGACATCATCATATACGTGAGCCAAAAGGCACAAACGGTCCCGGGAAAAGGTAAGGCGACACCCGTGGGAATACCGTGCGTGAGGCCGCAAAGTGATATGAGGTGTTACAGGCTAGATCGATGTGACATTGAGTCGGGGTCCTGACAGTTTTTCCCGTCCGTCCAATTTAAATCGGATGTCCCCAAATTCCCCTCATTTCACTATATATAGTCCACCCCTAGTCCAACCCTAGAATTTAGGAGCCTTGTCCCATCCACCAAATCCAATTCAAACGCCGCCGCCAATTCTCTTCTTCCTCGGGATCCTTCCCCGACCAGCCTCCTCTCCCTCGGGATCCAAGCCCGCACCTGATCCAAATCCTCCCCCCTCCACTCACAGCCTCCGCCTACCAGTCCACCGATCCATCCTACCACCTCCTCCCTGTCCCCTGGACGCGTCCGGCTACTGCAGCTGCCTTCATCCGCGCCCGCTGCCGGCAAGACCACGGCCAGGCCGTGCCTCTTCTCTTTGTTCTGCTCCAGTTGTCTCCTTCTTCTTCCCTTTCTCTCTCTCAGTCCTCTACCTCTCTCTGTACAGGATGAACAGGAGCTCCCGTTGCCGCGCCATGTTGGCGTTCCTCTGCTTCGTCGCTGCCCAGGACCCTCACGCTCGAGGCTGTCCTCCTCATCCCCGCGCCTCTGCTTCGCCAGAGACTAGCCTCGTCGCCGCCCAAGTCCATCGGGGCTTCAACCATGCCCGTGCCCTCCTCCACGAGCTGCCTTGCCGGACCTCTCCTTCAGCCGAGCTCCTCTCCCTCGTGCGCCCGTCTCCTCTTGCTGATCTGCGTCATCCCGGAGCAAGCTCGCCGGTGTTCCTCGTCATCCTCGTGTCAATGGCCGTTGGCCACCCAAGCAACAGCAGCAGCCCTGAGCCCCCGCTGCATTCCCCTCAACCAAAACTCGCCGGCGACCCGCAGGTGACCAGCACCACCTCATCTCCTCCCGCATGCCCGCCGTCTCTCTCTACTTCCTCCCTGTGTTTCCTCTCTGAATCCTCTTTTGTTTTTTTCTTTCTTCAGTCCACAGCATCGACCACTGCCCTCCATGGAGCCCAAATCGCGCCGCTGGATCTCCATCACCGTGCTTAGATCCGCCAGATCCCACAGTCCCAGTCCTGTTCCGATCGGACCGCGCCGAGACCGCCTCGCCGGACACCGCCAACACCATCGCCGCCCTGCTTCCCTTGCATCCCCTGCTTCAGGTCGACCAGCACCATGTCCCGCTCATTCTGGAGCGTTGACCGTGCCTCCCCCACCTGCCTGTTCGATCCAGCCCAGCATCGCCAAGGCCCAGCGCCCCTTCCAGCCGCCCTCTCCACAAACGGGCCGAAGCCCATGGGTGAGGCCACACCCCATCGCCCCCTCTGTTTTTCCTCCTCTTGGGCCAGCTTGTTTCAGCCGGCCATGTTTTTTCCTGTTCTGTGATTTTTGCATTTATCCAGTGAATTACTATTTTACATATTTGCAGAAACCCCCTTGCACTTCATGCATATGATAACTCATGATCAGTGCATCATATGTAAAAACTTTCAACATGTAAAATGATTAGAATTGCATCTAATTTCACATTATGCCACTTTCATCCATGTTTAAAATGTTTAAACTTGCTGTCTGCATTAATTTGCTAAAATGCCATGTTAAAATGATTTATTTCATAACTAAATAACCGTAGCTCCATTTTAAATAAACTTGATATGTAAATGGGGTGGAAAATGCCTAGTTTAACATGGTGCACTTTATTTTCCTATTTAACAACATTAAAATATGTTTTAGGGCAGAATAGTACCAATCCCAAATATGCATATTAGGATTTTCCGAAATTGTTGTTTGTTGTTCCGGCCTCATTTAAACTTGCCTAGATAGGTAGTTTAATTATGCTTCACCTCTTGTCATGTTTAACAACATTTAATATTTTTGGGTACATAAACAAGAGAGAACTAAATAAATTGATGTGGTGTTTTCTTAATAAGCAACTCGTTGCATATTGAGCTCCACTTAACTTGTAGTATTGTTTTTTTGCACTTTGCCATGCCATGCCTCATTAAACCGGACATGCATCATACTTGTTTGTGCATCATGCCATGTTTATGCTTGTGCATTTACCATGTTGTTTGTTTCTTTCCGGTGTTGCTTCTTAGTTCCGGTATTGTTGCGATTGTGAGGATTCGTTCGACTACTCCTGTTCGTCTTCTTCATGGACTCGTTCTTCTTCCTAGCGGGATTTTAGGCCAGATGACCGTCACCTTGGATCTCATTACTATCATTGCTATGCTAGTTGCTTGCTCTTCAAGCCTCCCAAATTGCCATGTCAGCCTCTAACCTTTTCACCCTTCCTAGCAAACCCTTGCTTGGCTATGTTACCGCTTTGCTCAGCCCCTCTTATAGCGTTGTTAGTTGCAGGTGAAGTTGAAGATTGCTCCATGGTGGACAGGATTATGTTGGGATATCACAATATCTCTTATTTAATTAATGCATCTATATACTTGGTAAAGGGTGGAAGACTCGGCCTTATGCCTGGTGTTTTGTTCCACTTTTTTCGCCCTAGTTTCTGTCATATCGGTATTATGTTCCCGGATTTTGCGTCCCTAACACGGTTGGGTGATTTATGGGACCCCCTTGACTGTTCGCTTTGAATAAAACTCCTCCAGCAAGGCCCAACCTTTGTTTTACCATTTGCCTCACCTAGCCCTTTTTTCCCTTGGGTTTCCGGAGCCCAAGGGTCATCTTTATTTACCCCCCCCCCCGGCCAGTGCTGCTCCGAGTGTTGGTCCAAACTAGAGCCACTTGCAGCGCCACCTCGGGGAAACTTGAGGGATGGTTTTAGTTGTACATAGTGTTCATCCGGTGTGACCTGAGAACGAGATATGTGTAGCTCCTATCGGGATTTGTCGGCACATCGGGCGGCTTTGCTGGTCTTGTTTTACCATTGTCGAAATGTCTTGTAAAACGGGATTCCGAGACTGATCAGGTCTTCCTGGGAGAAGGAATATCCTTCGTTGATCGCGAGAGCTTATCATGGGCTAAGTTGGGACACCCCTGCAGGGTATTATCTTTTGAAAGCCATGCCCGCGGTTATGTGGCAGATGGGAATTTGTTAATGTCCGGTTGTAGATAACTTGACACCAGATACGAATTAAAACGCATCAAACATGTGTGTAGCCGTGATGGTCTCTTTTCGTCGGAGTCCGGGAAGTGAACATGGTTTTGGGTTATGTTTGACGTAAGTAGGAGTTCAGGATCACCTCTTGATCATTGCTAGCTTCACGACCGTTCCTTTGCTACTCTTCTCGCTCTTATTTGCGTATGTTAGCCACCATATATGCTTAGTCGCTGCTGCAACCTCACCACTTTACCCCTTCCTTTCCCATTAAGCTTTGCTAGTCTTGATACCCATGGTAATCTGATTGCTGAGTCCTCGTGGCTCACAGATTACTACAACAATAGTTGCAGGTACAGGTTATGTGATGACCATGACGCGAGAGCGATGTTTTCCTGTTTGGAGTTCTTCTTCTGCTTCTTCTTTGTTCAGGGGATAGGTTACAGGTCGGCAGCCTGGGCTAGCAGGGTGGATGTCGTTTGAGCTTCTGTTTGTGTTTCATCCGTAGTCGGATGTTGATCTTATGTATGATGTATTGTTGTACCCTTGCGGCATTTGTATGTCTTGTATGTATCCCCATCTATTTATGTAATGTTGATGTAATGATATCCACCTTGCAAAAGCGTATCAATATGCGGTTCTATCCTTGGTGGGAGCTTCGAGTCTCTTTAGGAGAGTACCGCATATTGGGCGTGACATCATCGGTGCAAAAAGGCAATAAAGATTACTTATAAATGTGTGAGATTGTTTATTGTAAGAGAAAATTGAGCGTTACACGAACTTGGATGACAAAGAATAAAAGCGACAGACTGCACACTAAAGGTTGTCATCTTAAGGGGCAATGTATCATGATTTTATTTTGCACTAAGGATTGAGCATACAAACAAATAAGCGCATGGCAACCTCTGCTTCCCTCTGCGAAGGGCCTATCTTTTACTTTTATTGTATTTACTTTTATGCAAAGAGTCAAAGTTTTCCTTCTATTCGGTTTTTATATTTCTCCTTTGGCAAGCATCATGTGGTGAGGAAATATCTAGGCACATATGTCCAGTTGAATATAGATAGCATGAGTTATTCTTGTTGACATCACCCTTGAGGTGAGTATGTTGGGAGGCGAAACTATAAGCCTCTATCTTTCTATGTGTCCGGTTGAAACGTTTTGCTCATGTGTACTCGGTGAGTGTTAGCAATCATGGAAGCTATATGATGGTTGAGTATGTGGACCTGCCTAAAAGCTCCGACACGTGACCCTTCGTGAAAATATGATGAATTGTAGTTGCAAAGTTGACTGAGAACATAGTTTGTTGGTTTCTAATAGAGTTTTTGCTTACTTCGATTGATGAACTGTTACTTATTCATGGGAAATATATGATGCAAGTTCTATGATAAAAGTCCTATGTTTAAATTTGTTGCTGTTATAATAATCAATATGATGCTTCTATGTCCGTATTTTGTTTTTATCGACACCTCTATCTCAAAGCATGTGGACATGTTTTTCGATTTTGGTTTTCGCTTGAGGACAAGCGAGGTCTAAGCTTGGGGGAGTTGATACGTCCATTTTGCATCATGTTTTCTTACTATTATTTATAATGTTTTTATCCATAATAATGCTTTTTGGAGTAATTATAATGCCTTTACTCTCATAATTTGCAAGGTACACACCAAGAGGGAGAATTCCGGTAGCTGGAAATCTGGACCTGAAAAAGCTACGTCAAGCCACCTATTCTGCACAACTCCAAATGAGCTGAAACTTGACGGAGATTATTTATGGATTATTTAAGAAATAGTGGAGCCAATAATCACCAGAGGGGGGCCACCAGGTGGGCACAACCCACCTGGGCGCGCCAGGCCCTCCAGGTGCGCCCTGGTGGGTTGTGGCCTCCTCGGCCCACCTCCGGTGCCCATATTCTGGTATATAAGTCATTTTGACCTAGAAAAATACGGAGAAGACTTTCGGGGCAGAGCGCCGCCATCTCGAGGTGGAACTTGGGTAGGAGCACTTTTGCCCTCCGGTGGAGCGATTCTGCCGGGGGAACTTCCCTCCTGGAGGGGGAAATCATTGTCATCATCATCACCAACAACTCTCCCATCTTGGGGAGGGAATCTCCATAAACATCTTTACCAGCACCATCTCATCTCAAACCCTAGTTAATCTCTTGTATTCAATCTTGTTACCGGAACTATAGATTGTTGCTAGGGGGTGACCTTGCTAGGGGGTGACTAGTAGTGTTGGTTACAACTTGTAGTTGATCACTATATGGTTTATTTGGTGGAAGATTATATGTTCAGATCCATGATGCTATTTAATACTCCTCTGATCATGACCATGTTTATTATTTGTGAGGAGTTACTTTTGTCCTTGAGGTCACGGGATAAATCATGTCGCAAGTAATCATATGAATTTGATATGTGTTCGATATTTTGATAGTATGTTTGTTGTGATTCCCTTAGTGGTGTCATGTGAACGTCGACTACATGACACCTCACCATATTTGGGCCTAAGGGAATGCATTGTGGAGTAGTAAATAGATGGTGGGTTGCAAGAGTGACAGAAGCTTAAACTCCAATTTATGCACTATTCTGTAAGGGACCGATTGGACCCAAAAGTTTAATGCTATGGTTAGAATTTATTCTTAATACTTTTCTCATAATTGCGGATGCTTGCGGGAGGGTTAATCATAAGTAGGAGGTTTGTTCAAGTAAGAACAACACCTAAGCACCGGTCCACCCACATATCAAATTATCAAAGTAGTGAACACGAATTAAACCAACATGATGAAAGTGACTAGATGAAATTCCCATGTACCCTCAAGAATGCTTTGCTCATCATAAGAAACCATTTTGGCCTGTCCTTTGTCTCAAAAGGATTGGGCTACCTTGCTGCATACTTATTGTTACTATCGTTACTTGATCGTTAAAAATTATCTTGCTATCAAACTACTCACTACTTACGGTTTTAGCACTTGCAGACATTACCTTACTGAAAACTACTTGTCATTTCCTTCTGCTCCTTGTTGGGTTCGACAATCTTACTTATCGAAAAGAGCTACAATTGACCCCCTATACTTGTGGGTCATCACTGTGTCACCTAACAGCGAGCAGAGCTAGCCGAGGGACGCGAGCAGATGCCGACACAGTGATACGTGGCAAATAAGACGAACCGTGCAAGCGATGTCGGAGACATCAAGCACGAATTAGATTAGAGTTGCGTGTGTGATACGTGGCATACAGGTGATCCATCCGAGCTGTTTGTGATGGAATAAGCCATGTGTGTTGCAGGCAAATGCTTGCTGGTATATAACCTTAAATTTAACCAAAAAAGTGTTAATGCATGTTACAAAAACTGTATTACTTGAAACTATGTTCAAATACGAATCCAACGATATAATCTTTGGCGACATGCATTCGTATTTTATTAGTTAAATCCTACTTATAAACCAGGATGGGGGTATAGTAGGTAATTAAATCGCAAACCTTTTTTTGTATTAACCGTATGTGTACGTGTCCTTTTGTCCTCCTCTCGCACATCTTGTCACCCCGCTGTCGCAGACGGCTTACAACGCAAGCTTGCGCAGCGCGCGGGGGCATTCTTTTGGCCAAACGGTGGCACCAATGAATCGTCGGTGAGCCCATTCCTGCACGACCTCACAGGTTCCCACACAAGCTTTCCGCTCGACTCAGTGAAATCCCCCCAAATCCCAATGCTTTTCGCCCTGCTATATAAATCCTCATGACCGGCGAGTCCTACCTCGCATTTTCCCCTTCCTCCCAGTAGCTTATCTCATTTCCTTCTCCCACAATCGTCAATGGCACCGGTCCGCCATCTTCGCTTAGCCAATCCGTCGTCATCAAAGGAAAGCTCCAACTGGGAGGCTACACCGCGGTGGCGGCGTAGTCCTCGGTTTAGTGTAGTGCGCGTGGCGTCCCTGTTGGGTGTGCCCGGAACACCCACCACACGCTCCGCCGCCGTTGATCGTCGGTAGCTGTTGTCGGCCGCCATTGCCGCCACAGCACCGTCGAAATCCAGGGCCATTGCCCGCTCCGCCGCCACGACCCGAAGGAGGGAGGTGGCCGTCGTGGCCGCCACCCCACTGCCGGCCATCACCAGCTCCGCCACCACAGCCCAAAGGCGGGAGGTGTCCATCATGGCCGCCACCCCACTACTGGCCATCAGCCCATCACCAGCTCCACCACGGCGGCCCAAAGGTGGGAGGTGGCCATCGTGGCCGCCACCCCATCGTTGGCCACCATGGCCGCGAGGCCAGCATCGACCGCCGAGATCATCACACGGTCCGCCACCGCCGCCTGGAGGAGGGAGGTGGAGGTGGAGGCCCACACGTGCGTCAGCGACCTTGCGCACTACATTGAGTTCCTGCAGGAGGAAGAGGAGCGCCTCGTCGAGCATGCAAAGAACCTTACCGCAGCCATGGCCGCAGCACACACCGACGCAGAGGCGAGGAATAAGGAGATCTACAAGCAGTCCGGCCGCTTCGAGAGGGGTCGTCTGGAGCAGCGTTTGAGCTGGCGAGCTTCACTGAACATGTAGCAGCGGCAAGCATCATATTGCAGTTGCCCAGCCCGTCGGTAGGTTGCTCCTCCTCCTCTGCCTCTTACTGAACGCGCTCGACAGAGGAGAGGCTGCTGGAAGTAGCACAAAGCCCCACTTTAGTAGTAGTATTTAGGGGATATTTTGTTCAGCTCATCTGACTATAGATGTGGTGGAACTGTACAACGTACTTAAAATTAGCTAGTATATATAGTTGAACTAGCTATTTTAGTACGTGGTTGGCAACAATTGGGGAAAAGTTTGGTCGGTTCAGCTATCGAGTTGAACTGTTTGTATAAGTTAAGAATGACTGCTTAATCTATGAATGATATCTATGCTTAGTTACTAAATTTTAGTTGCAAAAATTAGATAGTGCTGCTGATTTTTAGCTGCATATTTTGACAAATCACAGTGCTACAAGGATTGACAAATTGCAATGTTACTAGATCAACAAATGTCAATCTTTCTAGTTTGACAAATGGCAACATACCCAATATGACAGAAGCAAATCTTACCAGATTGTTTGTACGTGGTTGCACACAGGTCATCCAAAACAACTATTTGCATTGAAGGGATGCACAAATCCCGCGCTGCGAATTTTCCCTCAACTTAAGGGGGAAGACCATAGCTCTCACTTTGCATACGGGTGTTCTATCTAAAACATTTGCGATCAAGAGCTGCAGAAATCCTGCTCGGTACATTTTCTCTTGGCTTCCTAGGGAAGTTGTCGGTTTGCATAGAAGTGTTCTAACTAAAACGTTTGCGATCAAGAGCTGCACAAATCCTGCTCGGCACATTTTCCCTTGGCTTCCTAGGGAAGTTGTCGATTTGCATACGGGTGCTCTAACTAAAACGTTCATGATGAGTGTTTTATATTTAAAAACCATATTAAACTGTGGCTTGGGCGCCATTATTGGAGAGGATGCGAGCAAGGCAGGCAGCCATGGAAGTCAAAGGGCTCGCTTCCAGTGATCCTGCGTGGCGTACAGCTTGCACGCTTCCCGGCGAGCCTCCACATTGGAGTACAGCTCACACGCCTCCTGTTTAGTCAAGCACTCAAGCACCTGCCCGCACAGCACCTCCTAGCCATTAAACGAGTGAGGCATGGCGTCATGTGAATGGTTAACAGAACACACACAATTTAAATTATACAAAACATTTGAGATGTTATAGTGGAGGCTATTTGTTTCAAAATGCCTTTGTTGGTTGTTATTTGAGTGCGCCTTCTCTCAAAATGGACAAAAAAAATACCACAACATGTCGGGTGCCATTCCATGATAGCATGCCAAGTTTCATGAATTATAGATGAGTTTTGGATTTACTAGAATTTAAAAACAAAGTATCTCAACGTTTTGCCAGCAATCAACAGTGCCTTGGTGTTTGAAATTCATTCCCATTTCTGGCATGGGACCTAAGCATACACCAAAGGACACAGATTTGATTTTCAACCAATTTATATGCACTGGAGCATGTGCATGTAGTTCAAATTTGAATTATGCACATAAAAAGCCTAGAAAACCCAGTTAATGTATAAAAAATGTCCAAACGAACCCCGAAAAATTCCAAAATTTAACACAACACTCCTGTTCTTCTCTGTTGACAATAGAAAATTTTCGAAAGCAATAAGAGGCAACGATATCATTTCGTCCCCAAAGGTGGCACGTTCCCTACCGAAACCATCACGTTTGTTGTGAGAAGCTTATACCCAAACCTGCCCCAACTGGGACAAAAATTTACCACGACATGTTGATGCCACTCCATGATAGCATGCCAAGTTTCATGAATTTCAGACAAGTTTTGGATTTACTAGAATTTAAAAACTAGGTATCTTAATGTTTGTGGCCGAGTGTCATGGCAGGGTGTTTGACATTAATTCCCATTTCTTGCATGGGACCTAAGCATGCAACCATGGACACATATTTGATTTTTTTTAACCAATTTATATGCACCGGAGCATGTGCATGTAGTTCAAATTTGAATTATGCACATAAAATGCCTAGAAAACCCAGTTAATGTATAAAAATGTCCACATGAACCCCGAAAAATTCAAAAATTTAACAAAACACTCCTGTTGTTCTATATCGACACTAGAAATTTTTTGAATGCAATAAGAGATAACGGATATCGTTTCGTCCCCAAAGGTGACACGTTCCCTACCGAAACCATCACCCTTGTTGTGAGAAGCCCTGGTTTGTGGGAAGCTTATACCCAAACCTGCCCCAACTGGGAGAAATATTTTACCATGGCATGTTGATGCCGCTCCATGATAGCATTCCAAGTTTTATGAATTTCAGACGAGTTTTGGATTTACTAGAATTTAAAAACCAGGTCTCTCAATGTTTGCGGCCGACTGACGGTGGCAGGCTGTTTGACATTCATTCCCATTTCTTGCATGGGACCTAAGCATGCAACCAAGGACACATATTTGATTTTCCAACCAATTTATATGCACCGGAGCATGTGCATGTAGTTCAAATTTGAATTATGCACATAATATGCCTAGAAAACCCAGTTAATGTACAAAATGTCCAAACGAACCCCGAAAAATTCCAAAATTTAACACATCACTCCTGTTATTCTATGTTGACACTAGAAATTTTTTGAAAGCAATAAGAGGCAACGGATATGGTTTTGTCCCCAAAGGTGGCACGTTCCCTACCGAAACCATCCGCTTGTTGTGAGAAGCTCTGGTTTGTGAGAAGCTTATACCCAAACCTGCCCCAAATGGGACAAAAAATTTACCACTTCATGTTGATGCCACTCCATGATCGCATGCCAAGTTTCATGAATTTTAGACGAGTTTTGGATTTACTAGAATTTAAAAACCAGGTATCTCAATGTTTGCGGCTGAGTGACGGTGGCAGGGTGTTTGACATTCAATCCCATTTCTTGCATGGGACCTAAGCATTCAACCAAGGACACATATTTTATTTTTCAACCCGTTTATATGCACTTGAGCATGTGCGTGTAGTTCAATTTTGAATTATGCACTTGAAATGCCTACAAAACCAAGTTAATGTATAAAAACGTCCAAACGAACCCTGAATAATTCCAATTTTTTGACGACACACCTATAGTTGCAAGTTCACTGCAGATAAAAGTTCTAGCAATTCAAACACCATCCTTTGCAGCTGTGACCCCATTATGTCATTGATACGTCTCCAAAGTATCTATAAATTTTGAGTGTTCCATGCTATTATATTACCCCTTTTGGATGTTTATGGGCTTTATTTTACACATTTATATCATTTTTGGGACTAACCTACTAACAGGAGGCCCAGCCCATATTGCTGTTTTATTGCCTGTTTCAGTATTTCGAGGAAAAGGAATATCAAACGGAGTCCAAACGGAATGAAACCTTCGGCATCATGATTTTTTGAAAGAATATCATCCTGGAGGCTTGGAGATTAAGTCATAAGACCCTCGAGGAGCCTAGGAGATAGGGGGCGCGCCCCCACACCTACAGGGCACCCCCTGTCTTGTGGACCCCTTGAGCACCCCCCGACTGACTTCTTTCGCCTATATAACCCTACGTACCCTAAAACCATCGAATATCAAGATAGTTCGGGAGTTCCGCAGCCGCAAGCCTCTGTAGCCACCAAAAACCTCTCGGAGTCTGTTCCGGCACCCTTCCGGAGGGGGAACCCATCACCGATGGCCATCTTCATCATCCCGGCGCTCTCTATGACGAGGAGGGAGTAGTTCACCCTCGGGGCTGAGGGTATGTACCAGTAGCTATGTGTTTGATCTCTCTCTCTCTCCTGTTCTCTCTATGGCACGATCTTGATGTATCGCGAGCTTTGCTATTATAGTTGGAACTTATGATGTTTCTCCCCCTCTACTCTCTTGTGATGAATTGAGTTTCCCTCTTGAAGTTATCTTATTGGATTGAGTCTTTATGATGAGAACACTTGATGTATGTCTTGCCGTGTTTATCTATGGTGACAATGGGATATCACGTGCCACTTGATGTATGTTTTGGTGACCAACTTGCGGGTTCCGCCCATGAACCTATGCATAGGAGTGGCACAAGTTTTCTTGACTCTCCGGTAGAAACTTTGGGGCACTCTTTGAAGTACTTTGTGTTGGTTGGATGAATTTGAGATTCTGTGATGCATATTGTATAATCATGCCCACGGATACTTGAGGTGACAATGGAGTATCTAGGAGACATTAGGGTTTTGGTTGATTTGCTTCTTAAGGTGTTATTCTAGTACGAACTCTTTAATAGATAGAAAGAATAACTTTGAGGTGGTTTTGCACCCTACCATAATCTCTACATTTGTTCTCCACTATTAGTGGCTTTGGAGTGACTCTTTGTTGCATGTTGAGGGCTTTTTATATGATCTATCTATGTTATTATTGTTGAGAGAACTTGCACTAGTGAAAGTATGAACCCTAGGCCTTGTTTCCTATCATTGCAATATCGTTTACGCTCACTTTTATCATTAGTTACCTTGCTGTTTTTATATTTTCAGATTACAAAAACCTTTATCTACTATCCATATTGCACTTGTATCACCATCTCTTCGCCGAACTAGTGCACCTATACAATTTACCATTCTATTGGGTGTGTTGGGGACACAAGAGACTTTTTGTTATTTGGTTGCAGGGTTGCTTGAGAGAGACCATCTTCATCCTACGCCTCCTATGGATTGATAAACCTTAGGTCATCCACTTGAGGGAAATTTGCTACTGTCCTACAAACATGTGCACTTGCAGGCCCAACAACGTCTACAAGAAGAAGGTTGTGTAGTAGACATCAAGCTCTTTTATGGCGCCGTTGCCGGGGAGGTGAGTGCTTGAAGGTATATCTTTAGATCTTGCAATCAAATCTTTTTGTTTCTTGTTTTATCACTAGTTTAGTTTATAAAAGAAAACTACACAAAAGAATGGAGTTAAGTTTGTCTCATACGCTTCGTCTTTTTAATATCTTTCGTGAGAATGATGGAAAGGAAAATTGTGCTCAAGTGCTAGAAGAAGAATGAATTAAAATGCTTGGTACTAAATCTTTGAACGATGCGCATGATTGCAATGTTGTTAGTATGACCTCTTTAATATCCATAGTACTAATGATGATTGCACTAGTTATGATGAAAATATCTCTTATGAGCATGCAACTTTTGTGGAGTGCATGTTTGCATGAACACACACCAAATAGAGAAGATATATATTGCAAGAGGCATAAGTATTTAGAAACTAAGAAGTTGCAAGAAAGGCTAGATAAGAGTGCGGAGAATTTAAGATATCTTTCCCGTTGTGAATTTTGCAATAAACAAGATCATTTACATCTCCAATGCAAATTGTTTCATGATCGGATCGTGTCCAAAAATTGTGATGATTTGATATCCCTTTCTCATTACAATGAACTTAGATTGCTTTTGGGTTGTGAAGAGTTGAAACGTTTAACTAAGCCTATTCCAGAATTTAATCTTAAGCATTTTCTTGATATTGATCTAGAAAAGATTTATATGTTTTGTGCGGAGAATTGCATTGAAAATCCTTATATTGCCAATTACCTAACGAAAAGAAAGCAAATGGAATATGAAGAGAATATTAATGAAAGGGAAGAGACTTCCCAATCTCCTCCTATTATTTCTTATGATGAATCAGGTAACGAGGAGGAGCTTTCTATTCAACCAATCTCGTCAATAAGGAGCTCAAAGAGGAAGGTTGAACCCACACATAATGTGAAGAGGAAAAACAAAATAAGGAGCAACAAAGGTAGAAAGGTATCCCTCCCAAATGATGATGCTCCTACTACTCATTGTGATGATGATAATTGCTATACTATTGGTGCTATCCATATTTTTAATGATGAGAGTGATTATGCTTATGATATGAAAGAGCCCAAGCTTGGGGAAGCTACGTTTGATGAGGATGAAATATTTGAGAATATATTTGCTGAAATTAATGTTTGTCCCAAGCTTGGGGATGCTATGCTTAATGAAGATGATATTTTTAGCATCCCAAGTTTTGGTATGCAAAGTTGTTATCATGATAGCATGCCTCCCACGTATGATGATTATATTGATGAAAGTGGGTTTGGAAGAGTGTCAACTTTATTTGGTGATTCCACTATCTTGGGAGAGGTTTCAATCGATTATGATGAGAACGAACTTGCTACTTATGATGATTATTGTGATGAAACTTATGCTATAAAAAGTAGTGATGATTATATTTACAAATCTTGTCATTATTATGATTACCCTTTTTCTGAACATTACTCTTTTAATGTGGAAACAATTTTTAGTGTTCAAGTCTCTTATGATACTCCCGCTATTCCGAATGAGAAGAATTTTGTTTATGTGGAGAGTAGTAGAAATTCTATGCTTGTAGATCATGAAAAGAATGCTTTAGGTGCTGGTTATATTGTTGAATTCATTCATGATGCTACTGAAAATTATTATGAGGGAGGAACATATGCTTGTAGGAATTGCGACAATGTCAATTTTCCTCTCTATGTGCTTCAAGTTTTGAAGTTAGGCTTGTTTTACCTTCCTATGCTAGTTGATTGTTGTTCCCATAAGTTGTTTTCTCACAAAATCCCTATGCATAGGAAGAGGGTTAGACTTAAATGTGCTAGTAATAAGCTTCATGATGCTCCCGTTATGTTTCAATTCTTATCTTTTATGTGAGCATCATTGCCATCATCATACCTAGCTAGAAAGGCACTAAAGAAAAGCGGTTGTTGGGAGACAACCCAATATTTATCCTTAATATTTTTGTGTGTCCACATGATTATGCTACTGTATTAATCATGTTTTATATCTTTTGTTTCAATAAAGTGCCAAGTAAGACCTTTAGGATAGCTTACGGTGATAGTTGTGTTGATCCTGCTGAAAATCAGAAACTTTTGCACCCAGTAAATTAGTTTTGTTAATTCACAGAAACGTGCTTCTGATCTGATTCGGTTTTCTATGGATTGGTACACGAATTTCTTAGTACTCCCAAATTTGGAAGATTTTTTGGAGTTCTAGAAGTATACGTTTGATACAGATTACTACAGACTGTTCTGTTTTTGATAGATTCTGTTTTCTATGTGTTGTTTGCTTATTTTGATGAATCTATGAGTAGTATCGGAGGGTATGAACCATAGATAAGTTGAAGTACAGTAGATATTACACCAATATGAATTTAGAATGAGTTCATTACAGTACCTAAGTGGTGGTTTTATTTTCTTATACTAACGGAGCTTACGAGTTTTCTGTTGAGTTTTGTGTTGTGAAGTTTTCAAGTTTTGGGTAAAGATTCGATGGAATATGGAATAAGGAGTGGCAAGAACCTAATCTTGGGGATGCCCAAGGCACTCCAAGGTAATATTCAAGGACAACCAAGAGCCTAAGCTTGGGGATGCCCCGAAAGCTATCCCCTCTTTCGTGTTCGTTCATCGGCAACTTTACTTAGAGCTATATTTTTATTGACCACATGATATGTGTTTTGCTTGGAGCGTAATTTATATTGTTAGTATTTGCTTTCTGTTATTTAGAATAATGTTTTGCATCTTTAGTTTCAATAAAGAAGTCAAGGATAGCCTTTGCCATGCTTATTTTGCTAGTATACATGTTGCTGTTTGAGAACAGAAAGTTTACCGCTGTTGCAAAAATTCCCTAGAAAACTCAGACCATGATATAATGTTGAATTTTTTTGAATAATTAGCTCTGATAAATTTACTACACTAGGAATTTTAGTTCATAATTTTTGGAGTTAGGGAAGTATTGATACTCCTGCATTCTTTACAGACTCTACTGTTTTGGCAAATTGCTGTTATGTTTGCATTGTTTGCATATGTTTGCTTGTTTAATGATTCTATTTGAGGATAGGAGTATTAAATATGCAGAGGCATTTAGTATGCAATGTTGAATAATAATTTTAGTGATTGTTTACAGTAGAAAATGATAAGGTTTTGCATTGGTTTATACTAACCTATCTCACGAGTTCTTGTTGAGTTTGTTGTGGATGAAGCTTTTGATAAAAAGAGAAACCTTGATATGAGAGGAATTAAGGAGACACAAAAGTTCAAGCTTGGGGATGCCCAAGGCACACGAAGATAATATTTCAAGCAGTCTCAAGCATCTAAGCTTGGGGATGCCCCGGTAGGCATCCCACCTTTCTTCTTCAACAACTATCGGTTAGTATCGGTTGAGACTAAGTTTTTGCTTCTTCACATGAGTTGCGCTATCCTTGCAATGTCATTTTATTTTTCTTTTCTTGCTGTTTGAATACAATACCAAGATATGAAATTCTTTAATGTTAGAGAGTCTTCACATAGTTGCACAATTATTCAACTACTCATTGATCTTCACTTATATCTTTCGGAGTAGTTTGTCATTTTCTCTAGTGCATCACTTATATCTTTTAGAGCACAGCGGTGGTTATATTTTGTAGAAATTGCTAGTCTCTCATGCTTCACTTATATTATTTTGAGAGTCTTTTAAAACAGCATGGTATTTTCTATGGTCATAAAGTTGGTCCTAGAATGATGAGCATCCAAGTTGGGTATAATAAAAACTATCATAGGAAGTGAATTGGATGCTATGATCAATTTGATACTTGATAATTGTTTTGAGATATGGAGGTAGCGATATTAAGGTCATGCTAGTTGGGTGATTATGAATTTAAAGAATGCGTGTGTTGAAGTTAGGAAGTCCCGTAGCATGCACGTATGGTTAAAGTTGTGTAAAGAATTTGAAACATGAAGTGTACCTGGCTTGTGCATCCTTATGAGTGGCGGTCGGGAACAAGCGATGGTCTTTTCCTACCAATCTATCCCCCTAGGAGCATGCGCGTAGTACTTGATTTTTGATGACTTATAAATTTTTGCAATAAGTATATGAGTTCTTTTGACTAATGTTGAGTCCATGGATTATACGCACTTTTACCTTTCCGCCATTGCTAGCCTCTTCGGTACCGTGCATTGCCCTTTCTCACCTTGAGAGTTGGTGCAAACTTTGCCGGTGCATCCAAACCCCGTGATACGATACGCTCTATCACACATAAACCTCCCTATATCTTCCTCAAAACAGCCATGATACCTACCTATTATGGCATTTCCATAGCCATTCCGAGATATATTGCCATGCAACTTTCCACCGTTCCATTCTTCATCATCATGACATACTTTACTTTTGTCATATTGCCATTGCATGATCATGTAGTTGACATCGTATTTGTGGAAAAGCCACCATGCATTATTTTTCATACATGTCACTCTTGATTCATCGCACCATCCCGGTACACCGCCGGAGGCATTCATATAGAGTCATATCTTGTTCTAGTTTCAAGTTGTAATTCATATGTTGTAATCAATAGAAGTGTGATGATCATCATTATTAGAGCATTGCCCAAAGAAAAAAAAAGGAAAAAAAGAAGAAAGGCAAAAAAAGGCCCAAAAAAAGAAAAGAAAAAAAAGGAAAAGAAAAAAAGGAAAAAAATAAAAAGGGCAATGTTACTATCTCTTTTTCCACAGTTGTGCTTCAAAGTAGCACCTTGTTCTTCATGTAGTGAGTCTCATATATTGTGCTTCAAAGTAGCACCATGTTTTTCATATAGTGAGTCTCATAAGTTGTCTTTTTCATACTAGTGGGAATTTTTCATTTTAGAACTTGGCTTGTATATTCCTACGATGGGCTTCCTCAAATGCCCTAGGTCTTCGTGAGCAAGAAAGTTGGATGCACACCCACTAGTTTTCTTTTGTTGAGCATTTATTTATAGCTCTAGTGCATCCGTCGCATGGCAATCCCTACTCCTCATTTTGACATCAATTGATGGGCATCTCCATAGCCCGTTGATTATCCTCATCAATGTGAGACTTTCTCCTTTTTTGTCTTCTCCACACAATCCCCATCATCATATTCTATTCCACCGATAGTGTTATATCCATGCCTCACGCTCATGTATTGCGTGAAAGTTGAAAAAGTTTGAGATTATTTAAGTATGAAACAATTGCTTGGCTTGTCATCGGGGGTATAGAAGTTGGGAATATCTTTGTGTGACGAAAATGAAGCATAGCCTAACTATATGATTTTGTAGGGATGAACTTTCTTTTGCCATGCTATTTTGAGAAGACATGATTACTTTGATTAGTATGCTTGAAGTGTTACTATTTCCTTTATCATATGAACTTTTATTTTGTATTGATTTGGATCAGAACATTCATGCCACAATAAAGAAAATTACATTATAAATTATGCTAGGTAGCATTCCACATCAAAAATTTTGTTTTTATCATTTACCTACTCGAGGACGAGCAGGAATTAAGCTTGGGGATGCTTGATACGTCTCCAACGTATCTATAATTTTTGAGTGTTCCATGCTATTATATTACCCCTTTTGGATGTTTATGGGCTTTATTTTACACATTTATATCATTTTTGGTACTAACCTACTAACAGGAGGCCCAGCCCATATTGTTGTTTTATTGCCTGTTTCAGTATTTTGAGGAAAAGGAATATCAAACGGAGTCCAAACGAAATGAAACCTTTGGCATCGTGATTTTTTGGAAGAATATCATCCTGGATGCTTGGAGATCAAGTCAGAAGACCCTCGAGGAGCCCAGGAGATAGGGGGCGCCCCCCTACAGGGTGCGGCCCCCTGTCTCGTGGACCCCTCGAGCACCCCCCGACCGACTTCTTTCGCCTATATAACCCTATGTACCCTAAAACCATCGAATATCAAGATAGATCGGGAGTTCCGCAGCCGCAAGCCTCTGTAGCCACCAAAAACCTCTCGGGAGTCCATTCCGGCACCCTGCCGGAGGGGGAACCCATCACCGGTGGCCATCTTCATCGTCCGGCGCTCTCCATGATGAGGAGGGAGTAGTTCACCCTCGGGGCTGAGGGTATGTACCAGTAGCTATGTGTTTGATCTCTCTCTCTCTCTCTCTCGTGTTCTCTCTATGGCACGATCTTGATGTATCGCGAGCTTTGCTATTATAGTTGGATCTTATGATGTTTCTCTCCCTCTACTCTCTTGTGATGAATTGAGTTTCCCTCTTGAAGTTATCTTATTGGATTGAGTCTTTATGATGAGAAAACTTGATGTATGTCTTGCCATGTTTATCTGTGGTGACAATGGGATATCACGTGCCACTTGATGTATGTTTTGGTGACCAACTTGCGGGTTCCGCCCATGAACCTATGCATAGGAGTTGGCACACGTTTTCTTGACTCTCCGGTAGAAATTTTGGGGCACTCTTTGAAGTACTTTGTGTTGGTTGGATGAATTTGAGATTGTGTGACGCATATCGTATAATCATGCCCACGGATACTTGAGGTGACAATGGAGTATCTAGGTGACATTAGGGTTTTGGTTGATTTGTGTCTTAAGGTGTTGTTCTAGTACAAACTATTTAATAGATCGATCCGAAAGAATAACTTTGAGGTGGTTTCGTACCCTACCATAATCTCTACATTTGTTCTCCGCTATTAGTGGCTTTGGAGTGACTCTTTGTTGCATGTTGAGGGCTTGTTATATGATCTATCTATGTTATTATTGTTAAGAGAACTTGCACTAGTGAAAGTATGAACCCTAGGCCTTGTTTCCTATCATTGCAATACCATTTACGCTCACTTTTATCATTAGTTACCTAGCTGTTTTTATATTTTCAGATTACAAAAACCTTTATCTACTATCCATATTGCACTTGTATCACCATCTCTTCGCCGAGCTAGTGCACCTATACAATTTACCATTCTATTGGGTGTGTTGGGAACACAAGAGACTCTTTGTTATTTGGTTGCAGGGTTGCTTGAGAGAGACCATCTTCATCCTACACCTCCTACGGATTGATAAACCTTAGGTCATCCACTTGAGGGAAATTTGCTACTGTCCTACAAACCTGTGCACTTGCAGGCCCAACAACGTCTACAAGAAGAAGGTTGTGAAGTAGACATCAGTAATTCAAATCAAGACAAAAAATCAAGTAGATCACACACAATTTATTATCACCAACCGTGTGAGATCCAACACAAAATATCTTGGAGCACTGTCATAGTATAGTATGCATATGTCTTATGTGAGAAGGTGCGACGGCTACAGTCCATAGCCGGCATGTCAAGCAGACTAGCTCGCTCCCAAATATCATTTCACTGTTCAATCGTCACCGGTGAAAGATGGGGATGTGGACCCGCGTCGTGAGGGCAACTTCGGCGGCCCACTCCAAGGAGAGCGCAACCGCAGCCGCCAGACGTGTGCTAACAAGCTTCATGAGGGCGACCGCAATCTATGTCCGGGCGGCCAAGGCAGCCCAAACGACCGTTGTTGCTTCTCAGGCAGCGGCAGCAACATCTGCCTCGGGGATAGCAACTGGCGAGAGCGGCACAAGAGCTGTCTATTCCACAGCAGCGGCCTTAGCTCTCATGAAGGCCACCCACGCCCAGCTCATTGCTGTCACCACACAAATCGAATGAAGCTTCTCCGACAACGGTCGGCAACCCATAGCCGAAGAGTTAGCAATCACCGAGAGAGTTCGAGCAGCCGTCTGTTCCTGCAGGGCATACCTTGCCATGATGGAGCCCGCCAAATCCCAGATCGCGGCTGCCCACGCCCAGCTCGTGGTGGCCTATTCCAAAGAGATGGCGGATGCGGATGGCGAGACGCTTCCTGAGTATGGTGCGATGGATGCCATGGAGCCCCTTCCCCAGGTGACCATCGGGCGAGAGCTGGACATGGAGGCGGCGACGAAGATTGACGAGCACCAGTCGTAGTAGTACTCTTTGTTTTGTTTAATTAAGAGCGTTAGTCTTTAATTTTTTAGAGTAATGTTTAGGTCAACTAGCTCTATTTAATTCTTGAACTTGCTTGATTAAGAAGTGTGGGTGTGTTGTAGTCTCCTCTGTGTACCGAAATTATGCAATGACGTGAATGACCACTGTAACCAGGGAAATTCGAACCAAAATTTTTGATGTTCAAACTCATCACGCATGGGTTAAGCTATCTGAATCATTTGTGATGTTCACATATCGTACATAGTTCTGAATAGGGGACTGTGTCTGATGACACTTTGCACGCTAGTTTTCACTGAAGTGATTCCAAATTTTCTGCTTCCATGGAAATATCTACCTCCCTACCCCTGCCCCTTACCAAAATCCACATTTCCCCTCTTCCCGACTTCCTTTCCAAGTTGAAACTTTCACTCCTTGCTTGCAGCACCGCCTCCTCGTCGACGACCCTCCTTCACGCTGCTCGGCCTCGTCTATCTAGGCAGGTAATCCACACCCGACCCCCATCCTCCTCCTCCTTCCACATCCCAGATGCCCCAACAGTCGGCGCAACACCTTCCACCCAAATCACAGACCCCTCCACCAAATAAGAGCCGCCCTAAGCCATGGTGCATGCAGTATACCCAGGATCTCAAGGAGCATTTGGCAGCGGAAAAGCAGATCGCAGCTGCACGCGCGGATGAGGTCGCAATGGCTGCCAATCGTACTGACCCCCAGATCTTGGAGGCGCACCTCGCCATCGAGGCCACCGTCGACGCCTCGCGCGCCGATGACGTGACGCGGTTGGCTGCTTTAAACGACAGTTCGTAGTGTTTTCTTGAGCCCACCCTTTTAATTGTTTGGTTAATTAGTTGTCATGTTCAGTTAACTGTTTGGTTCAATTATGCAAATGTGATGTTCAATTCTTCAGGGTGCAATTTTGTATTGTCTTCCATGTGAGAAATAAACTGAATTTTTCTTTGCAAAATACATGAGAAACAAATACAATTGCTATATTTCCAAGTTGTCAAGCATGCTTGGCTTGGTTAACTGTCTGATCTTCTAGTATGTTATACATTGTGCAATGTGGTGCTCACTTAACGTTTGGTTCATTTGCTATGGTGTTTAGTTAATTGTTTGGTTCAATTCTGCAATGCGATGTTCAATTGTTGTGGGTGCATTCTGTGATTGTATACCATGTGAGAAATAAATCAAATTTGGCTATACTAAATACATGAGATACAAATACAATTGCTATATTTCCAAGTTGTTAAGCATGCTTGGTTTGGTTAACTGTTTGATCTTCTACTAGGAGTATGTTATATTGTGCAATGTGGTGCTAAGTTAACATTTGGTTCATTTGTTGCGGTGTTTAGTTAACTGTTTGGTTCAATTCTGCAATGCGATGTTCAATTGTTGTGGGTGCATTCTGTTATTGTATACCATGTGAGGAATAAATTGAATTTGGTTGTACTAAATACATGAGAAACAAATACAATTGCTATATTTCCAAGTTGTTAAGCATGCTTGATTTGGTTAACTGTCTGATCTTCTATTAGGAGTATGTTATATTGTGCAATGTGGTGCTCAGTTAATGTTTGGTTCATTTGTTGTGGTGTTTAGTTAACTGCTTGGTTCAATTTTGCAATGCGATGCCCAATTGTCGTGGGTAGAATTTTGTATTGTTGTGCATGTCAGGAATAAATCGAATTTGGCTGCACTTAATACATGAGAAACATATACAAGTGCTATATTTCCTAGTTCTTGATCATGCTTGGTTTGGATAAATGGATTTTCCATGTGGCTTGAATTAATCTGATGAATTTGCAATGTTCTTAATTTTCATCAACATATTTTACTGATAGCATGCGAACCCTCACTTAACCTGATGATAACTACCTTACATGTGTTGCAGGGAAACAATGGGAAGCACTGAGGTTTACAATCGAGGTTTGCACATGCATGGTCCTTTGTCCGATAGCACATTATTGTGCAATTGCAGGAACCATTCTAATATTTAGGTTTTTAACAATTTTGTCTTGCACATGTAGGTCCTGCTGTCTGAGGTTTTGACCCACTGTTCGACCCTTTTTGCATATGGGGAAATGAGTTGTCCATGAATATCAATCAAGTCAAGAAACTCAAAAAGATTGTTAGGATAAAGAAATTAGCGACAAAAAACAACAAGATCTTTGTCTACACAATGAAGAAGACACCAGTTTACTACAGGATTGTACTAACTATTATACCTTGCGTTTTTTATTTCGTTGCCCCATTTCCAATATAGAGAAGATATTTATGCACATCCTTGTTTGCAGGCTTTTCCAAACCATTTCACTGATGATTACCTCTCAAACCACCTATATGGTCAGGAGGCGAGGAAGGTATTCATACAACACCCACGGTTCAGTATTGAAGTGTTCCTGAAGTGGATGAAGGATGGACGGTCAATCATCCACATGCACTGGCCTAAAGTTTCAAAGACCTTCAATATCAATGAAGGCTCAATATTCGCCTTCTGCTTCAACAGTTTTCCAGATGAGATACATCTGTCTATGTACCGTCTATGATGCTAATTTTGAAAGGTTATAGATGTTGCATGTGAAACTTGGTGCTGGTGCAGTTGTGTAATGGGTTAACTGAGTGCTGAAGCTATATGATGTTGTACTCTGATGTATTTCAATTATGAAAATGAAATATATTGTGTGCTTAATATGAAATGTCAATTAGATTAATAAATGGATTATTAATAATAGGATAATTATCCTGCTAATTGGGTTTTTCTATTGCAAAAGATTATTGAGAAAATACCATGGGCGATGACCTCAAGCAACGCACACAGTTTCTAGGAATAAACCGTGTTAGATTAATGAACAATCACACATGACATCCTCTTGAAAACTGTTTGCGTTAGGCCACCTGGCGCAAACATTTACCACATAAAAACTGTGTGTGATGGACAACCTTTGCCACACAGTTTCTTCTACACACCGTGTGTGATGCATTCAATAACGCAAATGATAAAATTGCTAATACCATGTGCAATGGAAACACTATCACAAATGATTTAACGGGGAAAATTGTATGTGATGTACCTACGAACAGAAAAGTTTTCCTTGGAGCGACTGTGTGGGATATATATACGAATGGAAACGTTTAGCGGGGACTGACCGTGTGGGATGTACTTATGACTGGAAATGATTTCGCCTGTATGATTGTTTTTTAGCACTATTGTACGTATAACCGTATTTGGTCGCTCGCCAGTCGCACACAACCTCATTTTGCCGAGTGTGTGTGCCGGGAGGGCATATCCCGGATGGTTTCTGGGTCGTGTAGGAAGGACCCCCCTATCGCCCACACTCACTTGACGACGGTTCTAGATGTCATCGCGGAAAGGGGTTAAAAACCGTTTGTATAGCACCTCGTTGTACTAGTGTTAGTCAATAAAGGATTATGACATCGATAGCGGTTGGATTTACATCCAACGACCGGCTTCCATCTTCAATCTCTCGTCTTTTTCCTCCAGCGCCGCGGGGACCACCTGCTCCCGCCTACTGCTGCTAGCAGCTCTGCTTAGCATGCTTCGCTATGAAGCGCTAACCCACCGCCGGCCAGGCCATCCCTCGCCCCTCCACACCTCCTGTTCTTCTCCATCGACTGCCGAACCACGCCGCACCAGAACCAGTTAACCCCTGTACACCTCTCCATCTGCGACTCCACTCCCATTTCTTCCCATCTCCAGCACGTTGTTGTCTGGGCCTCGCCATCGTCCACCACCTTGGATGCGCTCGACGCGGTGTGGTCAACGCACAAAAAATGAATACTCCCCCTGCTATCTGGGACCCACCATAGTTGGATGCTGACTTGTGGGCCTACTGACACGGACGGAGGGCTTTGTAAACTTAGTTAATATGAACGATTCTAGCTCAAGTGACCATACGATGTCCATCCAACGGCCGTAGTGCTTCTTCAACCTCTGGTCTTCTTGCTCCAGCCGCCCAAACCAGCGCCGGTCGTGCCGCCTGCTCCTGCCTCCCATGGCCGACTCTGCTGCTGCGCAGGCCTGACTGCCCCACCCTACTCCAACCTCTGGCCAGGCCATCCCTCTACTCACCCACAACCCATGTTATTCTGTGGCGACGACAGCCTCACACCGCAGCCGAACCAGTCACCCTTATACTCCTCTCCGCATGGGCATCCACTTCTGCGTCTTCCCAGGCTCCGCGTCATCCCCTTCCTAGGCCTCGCTGTCGTCCACCGCCTTGGTGCTCTCGGCGCGGCGTGGTCAATGTGGTCAAGGAATGACTTCCATCAGAAGAGTTTTGTACGTGGAGAGGCTGACAGCTGGGTCCAAGGCTGCAACAAGGACGTTCCTCCTTATTATGCGCAAAATAATGATTCCTCCACCTAATAGCAGGGACCCACCGGACGGTCCACCGTATTTCATGAAAAAATGTTTCCCCCAGACTGCTGGGACCCACACGCAACGAAGTGCGTCCATATTACAGGCAAAAAATATGATTCTCCACCTAATAGCTGGGACCCATGATGACCCACAAGTTTAGGGGATCTATCGTAGTCCTTTTGATAAGTAAGAGTGTCGAACCCAACGAGGAGCAGAAGGAAATGATAAGCAGTTTTTAGTAAGGTATTCTCTGCAAGCCCTGAAATTATCAGTAACAAATAGTTTTGTGATAAGGTAATTTGTAACGGGTAACAGGTAATAAAAGTAAATAAGGTGCAGCAAGGTGGCCCAATCCTTTTTGTAGCAAAGGACAAGCCTGGAAAAACTCTTAAAGGAAAACGCTCCCAAGGACACATGGGAATTATCGTCAAGCTAGTATTCATCACGCTCGCATGATTCGAGTTCGTTACTTTGATAATTTGATATGTGGGTGGACCGGTGCTTGGGTAGTGCCCTTCCTTGGACAAGCATCCCACTTATGATTAACCCCTATTGCAAGCATCTGCAACAACAAAAGAAGTATTAAGGTAAACCTAACCGAGGGAGTCCCGGATTAAGGGGTGTCCGGATAGCCGAACTATCACCTTTGGCCGGACTCCTGGACTATGAAGATACAAGATTGAAGACTTCGTCCCGCGTCTGGGTGGGACTTTCCTTGGCGTGGAAGGCAAGCTTGGCGATACGGATATGTAGATTTCCTACCATTGTAACCGACTCTGTGTAACCCTAACCCTCTTCGGTGCCTATATACCCCGGAGGGTTTTAGTCCGTAGGACGGACAACAATCATACCATAGGCTAGCTTCTAGGGTTTAGCCTCTCTGATCTCGTGGTAGATCTACTCTTGTACTACCATATCATCAATATTAATCAAGCAGGAGTAGGGTTTTACCTCCATCGAGAGGGCCCGAACCTGGGTAAAAACATCGTGTCCCTTGTCTCCTATTATCATCCGCCTAGACGCACAGTTCGGGACCCCCTACCCGAGATCCGCTGGTTTTGACACCGACATTGGTGCTTTCATTAAGAGTTCCTCTGTGACGTCGCCATCAGGAAGGATGCCTCATCCCGTCTTTAAAGACAACACTGTTGCTAAAGGAGCTTTGGCTATCGGCCAAACTCTCCAGCTAGGTGGTTTCCTTATGACCGCCTGTCCGGCCGCCACGCCGACAATGACTTCTCGGGTCATCGAAAGCAATCTTCACGTTAGCTCGGAACTCACCGAGCAGTTAGATCCGATGGAGATCTCTTCCTTAAACGAGCTCTTGGATCGCATCGCCGCCCTGTGAGTCGCTACAGACTACGTTCAGATTGGGCCTAAACCCGATCTGAGAGAGATTAACTCTCCCCAGGTTACCCACCACGTTGCTATGGTAGAGGAACAATACGGCGACCCTTCTTCTATCTTAAGGACTAGCTATGTCCGGATTCCCGATCCCTCCATGCCGGATTTCCGCGGAGGGGAGGACGTTACTCAAGCCCTGAACCTCAAGTCAGGCAGCGGGCTAGATTCATTGGACAATATCCAAGAACCCAAGCTTCCAAGTTCGGAAACTACTTGGCCCCTGAGTCTTAAATTGGACGGGGTTCCGAATTTAATTCCACCCGCCCACCCAAACATAAGTGATCTATCCCAAATCCGGCAAGAGCCCGCAGAAATAGTACACCATTACTGGGCCAGATTCCTCCTGCTTATGAACAAGATAAAGGACTGCCGCGAGGAGGACGCAATTTCATTCTTCTACAATAATTGCACGGACAAGGGAATCCTCAACGTCGTAAGTCACCGTGAAATTACACGCTTCGCTGACTTGGCGTCCATAGTACGGAAGTACTGTGCGATGGAAAGCGCCTGGAAAACCGAAATCAAATTTTGGGACAATCCGGCCCTGAATACAACCCCAGTCCAAAATAAAAGGGTGCATTATCGCCAGGCACCTGGGTTAAACACCAAAAAGCAAAAGCCCTCTATAGGGCATGGAACCGTACTGGAAGGATGGATCAATGGACCCTGCAAAATTCATAGTACAGAGGGTGCCACTCCAACTCATAGCCTTAGAGCATGTTGGATACTACGGCAGGTAGCCAAAAGTGGCAAAGAGCTTCTAACTCCAGAGCACCAGCCCAAGGATACCAGTACGGTATTAACAGTCTTCAAGACTTTCGTCTCAAATAATATGCGGAAACGAACACTCCGCAGCCTTGCCGAAGTCTACCAAGTAGCAACAATAAACCCATGGAGTGACACGGCTATTACCTTTAATGCCAGTGACGAACCTAAATTCCGAACAGCCCGAGCACCAGCCGCATTGGTCCTCAGTCCAATAGTGGACGGCTTTCGCCTTACCAAGGTACTCATGGACGGTGGCGGCGGATTGAACCTCATTTACGAGGAAACCCTCCGAAAAATGGAAATAGACTGGAGCCGCATTGAGCGAAGCAGCACAACCTTTAGAGGAATAATCCCCAGACGGGAAGCATGCTATACAGGAAAAATCACATTGGATGTGGTGTTCGGCACGCCGGATAATTACAGGTCCGAGGAGGTCATGTTCCAAGTGGCCCCGTTCAGCAGCGGATATCACACTCTATTAGGGCGAGAGGCATTCACAATTTTTCAAGCTATACCCCATTACGAGTACATGAAGCTCAAAATGCTCGGGCCCAACGGAATCATCGCTCTTGCTAGTGACCCAGACATAGCACTTTGTGCCGAAAATAAGACAGCCGCACTGGCCCTCGAGGCACTATCCGAAGCCCTAGCGGCCGAGGGCTCATGGCGCTGCGCTCCATGGTGAATAGGGATGATGTGATACTCGATAAGAGATCCAAGTCCACCTCCTTTAAACTAGCGGACGAAATAGTCAAATTCCAAGTCCATCCAACAGACCCTACAAAAACGGCCTCCATCGAGGCACAGTTAAACCCTGATGTAGATGCCGCACTACGAGAATTCCTACGCGAAAATTGGGACATTTTTGCCTGGCACCCTTCAGACATGCCAGGAATCCCACGCCGGCTGGCCGAGCACAGCCTAAACATCCTAAAAGGATTCAAGCCAGTCAAACAGGCTCTTCGGCGTTTCTCCGAACCCAAGAGACAGGCCATGGGAGAGGAGCTAGGCAAATTATTGGAGGCCGGATTCATCAGAGATATAAAACATCCGGACTGGCTAGTAAACCTGGTGATGGTACCAAAGAAGGACAAATCCTGGCGCCTATGCATTGATTTGAAGGACCTCAACAAGGCTTTCCCAAAGGATCCCTTCCCCCTCCCCCGCATCGATCAAATTATCGATGCTACCGCAGGACACGATTCATTGTGTTTCCTCGACGCATACTCCGGCTACCACCAAATTAAGATGGCAGAGCCCGACCAGGCCGCAATGGCATTCATCACCCCATATGGCCCATTCTGCTTCAACACAATGCCCTTTGGGCTCAAAAACGCCGGCGCAACATATCAGCGCATGATTCAGACATGTCTGGCAAACCAGATCGGCAAAACAGTGGAGGCATACGTAGACGATGTGGTCGTCAAAACCAAGCACGTCGAAACTCTAGTAGACGATTTGAGGCTCACGTTCGATAATCTCCGAACATATGACATTAAGCTTAACCCGGAAAAATGTGTTTTCGGCGTACCAGCCGGATAGCTCTTGGGCTTCATTGTATCCGGTAGAGGAATTAAAGCAAACCCAGCCAAGATCCGAGCTCTGTCACAATTGGATACCCCAAAGGACCTCTAACAAATACAAAAATTGACGGGATGCGTGGTGGCTCTAAGCCGCTTTATCTCCCATTTGGGAGAAAAGGCATTACCCCTTTATCGCCTCCTCCGACGCAACGAACACTTCAAGTGGACGGATGCCGCCACGGCCGGACTCGAAGAAATAAAAGCCATATTGGCAACAAACCCGGTCCTGGCCACGCCCAACATGGGCGAACCAATGCTATTATATATCGCGGCAACTCATCAAGTTGTGAGCGTGGTGCTCGTTGTCGAACGAGAAACGGACGGACACAAGTTCCCAGTTTACTACGTGTCCACTGTCCTAACTCCATGCAAGTAACGGTACCCGCATTATCAAAATATAGCGTACGCGGTGTTCATGGCATCACGGAAGCTGCGACACTACTTTCAAGAGTGTTTGATAGCAGTAGCTTCCGAAGTACCTCTTAATGACATTATATACAACTGCAACGCGACGGGCCGGATTGCCAAATGGGCCATTGAGCTCCTCCCGTTCGACATAACCTATAAGCCACGGCGAGCTATTAAGTCACAAGTTTTGGCCGACTTCGTCGCCGAATGGACTGAAGCCGAACTCCCTAAAGAGTACGACGCATATTCCAACTGGATCATGCACTTCGACGGCTCCAAAATGTTGGCTGGTCTGGGGGCTGGCGTCGTTCTGACGTCCCCAACCGGAGATACAGTTCAATACGTACTCCAGATAATGTATATGGACTCCAACAACGCAGCCGAATATGAGGCCCTTCTACATGGCCTCCGAATGGCAGTCTCCATGGGCATCGAACGCCTAGAGGTGCGTGGGGATTCGAACCTCGCGATATCCCAAATAAATGGAGACTTCGATGCCAAGGATCTGAAAATGGCAGCTTATCGCAACGCCGTCCTAAAAATGTCAGCTCGGTTTGAGGGGCTCGAATTTCACCATATAGCCCGGGATAACAACCAGGCAGCAAACGTATTGGCATGCATTGGCGCAAAGTGCGATGCCGTCCCTCCCAACATCTTCCTAGAGAGGCTGTTCAAGCCATCCGTACTATGGGAGGGGGAGTCCAGAAATAACAACCCGGACCCAACCGCACTGCCCGACACCGAACATTCTGACACAATTGGTGGTTCTGCCAACGAAGTAACATCCTCAGCCCACGTAATAATGGCAGTCATTGCCCTGTGGACGGAACCATTCCTAGCCTACCTAACCAAGCAGGAACTTCCCAAGGACCAAAACAAGGCCCGCTGCATAGTGCGGCGATCTAAAGCCTATAAGGTCCATGAGGGAGATCTTTACAAGAAAAGCACAACCAGAGTCCTTCAAAGGTGTATCTCCGAAGAGGAAGGGCGGAATCTTCTGTCTGAAATTCATGCCGGACTCGGCGGGCACCACGTCGCAGCCCGGGCCCTTATAGGCAAGGCCTTCCGTACAGGATTTTCTTGGCCGACGGCCCGGGCAGATGCTCAGGACTTAGTCCAATGATGCGTCGGTTGCCAGCTCTTTGCTAATCAAAGCCACATGCCATCCACCGCCCTCAAAACTATACCCATAACCTGGCCCTTCACGGTCTGGGGGCTTAACATGGTTGGACCCCTTAAAGGAGGAACCTACAAGCAAAAATACCTACCGGTCATGGTGGATAAATTCACCAAATGGATAGAGGCCAAACCTGTTAAGATGGCCGAATCCGGACCGGTGATAGACTTCATATCAGGGGTCGTACACCGTTACGGCGTCCCCCATAGCATCATCACTGATAACGGCATGAACTTTACGGCCGACGAGGTCAAACTCTACTGCAAAAACATGGGCATCAAGCTCGACTATGCTTCAGTCTATCACCCTCAAACTAACGGTCAAGTCGAGCGAGCAAATGGTCTAGTCATGAGCGGCATCAAACCCGGATTAGTGCGGTCCCTCAAGGAATCTAACACGCACTGGGTAGAGGAGCTCGACTCCATACTCTGTGGGCTGCGGACCACTCCGAATCACATCACCGGATTTACACCATTCTTTTATGGTATATGGCGCAGAGGCAGTTTTGCCCTACGACATAATTCATGACTCACCTCGCGTGTGCATGTACGAAGAAAGAGAAGATGAGCTCGATTGGCAGGATAGTTTGGACGCCTTGGAGGAGGAGCGTGATGTGGCAAAAGCCCATCCCGCATTCTATCAACAGCAAGCTCGAATATATCAAAGCAGAGAAGTACGGGCCAAAACTTACAATGTTGGCGAGTTAGTTCTACGCTTGTCGGACAAGAAAAAGGACAAACTCAAGCCCAAATGGGAAGGTCCCTTTATCATCGAGCAAGTCCTGACCGGTGGAGTGTACCGTCTGCGAGATGCATCGGATAACCGACTCGAGCCGAACCCATGGAATGCAGCCCGTCTCCGAAGATTCTACGCCTAGCACCGGATTCTGAGTTCGTCTCCTTCCTCCGTCTATATTTTACATATTAGTTGTCCTCTGTTTCTCTCCTTCTCCCTCCTTTTCTCTTACAACCTTTGAAGGCTTGTTTGCGCATTGTTTGCACACACTTGACGCGCTATCCACGCTCATTATACCTGGGGGCTTCTTTAACAGAAGCTTATTTATACAGGCTTCATGTCCAACACATGTGTCACACTTCCGCATGTACCTTTTATTCACCATTATATGCATCGATATGACTTAAGTTTTGGCCAAGCTGGGTTGCCTGGCTCCTGTGCTTACCCCTACGTTCCCGATTGTTCGGCTAGGCGGTAAAGGGAGCACCTTTGTGATTGTTACTGCCGGGTCACCGAATGTGTACCTCAGACTGGGTGAAGCCGAAAGCTAGCGTTCTTAAGAGAATATTCGGTCGGTGAACTAAAAGACGATTTCTCACCTATTTATTTATCTGCCCCCAGATGTTTTTCTGTTTTTTCGCAGTCCGGGCATGCACTTTAGGGCATGCCTCCCAGGGAAAGGAACCCCTAATGGAACTATTCTCCCTGGAAGATGTTTCTTACTAACCATGTAATATAACATAACTAGTTGGGCACTTGTCTGATAAAGCACTAATGACCCCTACGCCTGGTCTCCACGCATGCCCCGGTTCTTATATAACTGCGAGGGTATTCGGACACACTGCGGACTATTGGGTCCCGAGGTTGAAGCGAAAAGGTCCGCCATGACAAACGATCTACAATCCGGCTAGAAGGCATTTTACATGTCATCTTACATTACATAGTCAATTTGACTGATTGTATTCTTCTTCAATGCCATCCAACAGGCTGTCTAGTTTACAGTCCTGCTGGGAATACTTTGCGGCCAATTCTACTTGGTTGTACATTAAGCTCACAGGGATCTCCTTCCCATCGGGCCCCACAGGTCCGACCTCGGCCATGTGGTTTGGGTCAGCCTTCGTGTACCGCGTCTTCACCATGGCCCGGGCCTCCCTGGCGCCTTGACGACAGGCCGATATCTTCCATAATCGGAAGCACCGCCGCGCTCCTTGAAGCCTCTCTACAAGCTCTCCAAGACCTTCGGGCAGGGAGACAGATGGCCATAAGGCCTGGGCGACGCCTTTCATCACCTGCCGAACTCGTTCATGCAGTTGCAAGAGCTCGGGAAGAAGGTCACCCATAGAACCGGGCATTTCCTCCACAGGACAGCATGTGAGCATACCTGCAGACATAACTCTGTTAGTCGGCTTCCTCGCCGAACCCTTTTTCAAAGTTCGTTCAAGCACTTACTAAAAATGTCGCGTCGAAGCCGCCCATTCTCCTTAACGGAGTCAGACAGCTGGGCACGAACATCCTTTGTTCCTCACCCAGTTGGGTGTTGGCATCTTGGAGATTATTGTTCTCTTGCCTCACCCTTGTAAGCACATTCTCGCCGGCCTTTAACCGGCACAAGAGCTATTTCTTTTCCGGATCTATCCCGGTGCCATCTGCAATATTATGGTCAGACTTATACACACGCCGCACTTCACAAACTACCTATCTTTTGAAGCATATATTACCAGAGGGGGTCTCTTTGCCTTCCCCCGCCGCGGCTAGTGCGGCCTCAAGTTGGGCTTTGCACTCGTCCAACTCCTGGGACAGTTGGGTATTCTTTTCTGTAAGATCCTGCACAATAAATGATCCTTAAATCAGTTATTCTAACTATTTCAAGTCTCGGGGGCTACTGGCCTATATAACTATCATATTTTCTCACCCGTATGTCTTTTACATACTGCTCCGTGGCTCTGGCTAGACCATTTTGAGCGGCATGGAGGTGCGCATCTCCCGAATTGAAGGCATCCGATGCCTCCGGGGAGAAACATGGGTAACGAAGAACTGTCCAGCGACGCCTGTGATTCATGGCACTCTCCACCTTGGAATTGGTGGCAGATAACCTGTCTGCTCCCTCTGTCGGAGGAGTGTCCGACGCATGCCTCGTGTCCGCCTCCGCTTCTGGACCTGGCGTTGGAGCCTGGCTGGCGGAGGCTCGATGGGCAACCTCTCCGGATACAGTCCGGTGAGCGCTCTTTTTCCTGAAAAGAGCAGAAGTGTTAGTATGCCTTCCGGGAATAAAATCTGGGAGTAAGATGACACGCCATAACGTTGCACCGGCGTCTCAATCCGGACCACACTTCTTTTCAGCCTGCCGGGCCTTGTTGTCCCTTGTTGACTAGCCACCGCAGGCTCGGCCTTCCGCCTCAAGGACTTCCCCTGCGAAACACCATTGGTATACGGTGGTCAAAAATAAGCATGGATGGGTCATTTTCAAAGTATTGGAACTTCGGACTCAGTTACCTGTGAGGCTGGAAGTATTCCGGGGTAATCGGCCGTAATGGCGACCAAGGCATTATCGATGCTCAGTTGGTGAAATACCCCATCAATCAGCTCCACCGATATGTCCAGACCCTCTTGGGAGGCCGGATCGAGGAACCATCCCGGATCCTCGGGTTGTGGAGGCAGGCTGTTTATATCCTTTACGGCCCGGCGCAGTTCCTGCGTCGAAATCACAAAATGAGATACTTGACTATGGGAGTATGGATCGGATAGGCAAAAAGAAATGTCCGCTTACCCAGCTTGGAGGATTGTACATAGAAAATCCGTCCTGTGGATTGACACGGAGAAATTCCTCCTCTTCTCCCTTGTACAATGCGGACAAGATCTTCATCAGATCGGCGACCGATCTCGGCCCCTTACGGCCGCAGCGGGTGGCATCATCCTCCCCGTTGAAATCCCACATGGGGTGTCCTCTATACTGGAGCGGCTGCACCCCCCGCATAATGCATGTGGCCATGACCCCGATCATGGTCAGTCCGGAATGAGCTAACAACCTAATTCGGGGTCATCAGGTAAAGGCCGTCCCTGTCATTTTCCTTCTGAGGGCTCCGTGGACGCCAGCTTAGGCGTTTCTTCAAAGGAGCGTTATTGAACTCAGGGAGGCCGATCTGAACAGGGTCTGGCAGGGGGACATCTTCTATATAAAACCATTCCGAACTCCAGTCTTCGGACGCCTTCTTCGGGGTTCCGGATAGATATCCGGTCCCGGCGATGCGCCGTAGTTCGGCTCCGCCCACTTGATATATTGACCCCTCTTGAGAATGGGGCACAAGGCAGAACAACTTCTTCCATAGCACAAAATGAGCCTCGATGCCCAAAAACAGCTCGCAAAGGGCCACGAAGCCCGCAATATGCAAAATGGACGCAGGCGTAAGGTTGTGCAACGGGAGGCCATAGAACTCCAGGAGCCCCTGGAGAAACGGATGAATTGGAAATCCGATCCCTCTTATCAAATAAGGGACAAGGCATACCAACTCTCCTTTGGAGGGACTGGGGACGCTCTCCGCTTGCTTTCCGCCCTTATAGGTGGCGAGTCTGGCTCGAACCGGAACCATGAAGGCTGGGGGAAGAAATCCCTTGGTTTGGAGCACCACTAGCTCGCTGTGTGAGACGGAGCATCTCTCCCAATCTCTAGGCTGAGGGCTGGAAGGGCGAGAGGAGGAGCCACATCGACTGTCCATGATGGAATGGATTTCTATCAGATGCGCTCTTTTATAGGCAGCTCATTTGCGCAGCTAGGGGGTAAAAGTAAAAATACCCTGGCTTTTCGCATTCGTTCAACACGTGGAAGATGGCCATTATTGGGCGTGGAAGCCGAGGAGTGCAATATTTATAAGGAGTCGGACGCTATTCAACAGGTACACATGATTTGGAGAAGAACTCGCCTTGAAATGCCGAAGACAATCTATGCGCCGGACTCGTCGTCATTGAAGCCTGGTTCGGGGGCTACTGAGGGAGTCCCGGATTAAGGGGTGCCCGGATAGCCGAACTATCACCTTTGGCCGGACTCCTGGACTATGAAGATACAAGATTGAAGACTTCGTCCCGTGTCCGGATGGGACTTTCCTTGGCGTGGAAGGCAAGCTTGGCGATACGGATATGTAGATCTCCTACAATTGTAACCGACTCTATGTAACCCTAACCCTCTTCGGTGCCTATATAAAGCGGAGGGTTTTAGTCCGTAGGACGGACAACAATCATACCATAGGCTAGCTTCTAGGGTTTAGCCTCTCTGATCTCGTGGTAGATCTACTCTTATACTACCCATATCATTAATATTAATCAAGCAGGAGTAGGGTTTTACCTCCATCGAGAGGGCTCGAACCTGGGTAAAAACATCGTGTCCCTTGACTCCTGTTACCATCCGCCTAGACGCACAGTTCGGGACCCCCTACCCGAGATCCGCCGGTTTTGACACCGACACTAACCATAGCATGAAACATATGGATCCAAATTAGCCACTCACGAAGCAACACATAAACTAGGGTTTAAGCTTCTGTCACTCTAGCAACCCATCATCTACTTATTACTTCCCAACGCCTTCCTATAGGCCCAAACAATGGTGAAGTGTCATGTAGTCGACGTTCACATAACACCACTAGAGGAAAGACAACATACATCTCATCAAAATATCGAATAAATACCAAATTCACATTTCTACTTATAGCAAGACTTCTCCCATGTCCTCAAGAACAAACCTAACTACTCATAAATCATATTCATGTTCATAATCAGAGGTGTATTAATATGCATAAAGGATCGGAACATATGATCTTCCACCAAATAAACCAACTAGCATCAACTACAAGGAGTAATCAACACTACTAGCAACCCATAGGTACCAATCTGGGGTTTTGGGGACAAAGGTTGGATACAAGAGATGAACTAGGGTTTTAGAGGAGATGGTGCTGGTGAAGATGTTGATGGAGATTGACCCCCTCCCAATGAGAGGATCGATGGTGATGATTTCCACCTCCCGGAGGATGTTTCCCCGACAGAACAGCTCTACCGAAGCCCTAGATTGGTTTCGCCAAGTTCCGCCTCGTGGCGGTGGTGCTTCGTCCCGAAAGCTTGCTTATGATTCTTTCCAGGGCGAAAGACTTCATATAGCCAAAGATGGGCACCGGAGGCCTGCAAGGGGGCCCACAAGGCAGGGGGCGCGCCCAGGGGGGTAGGGCGCCCCCACCCTCGTGGATGGTGGGTGGCCCCCTCTGTTACTTTTTTTGCCAATATTTTATATATATTTTGAAACTGACTTCCGTGGAGTTTCGGGACTTTTGGAATTGTGCAAAATAGGTCTCTAATATTTGCTCCTTTTCCAGTCCGTAATTCCAGCTGCCAGCATTCTCCCTCTTCATGTAAACCTTATAAAATAAGAGAGAAAAGGCATAAGTATTGTGACATAATGTGTAATAACAGCCCATAATGCAATAAATATAAATATAAAAGCGTGATGCAAAATGGACGTATCAACTCCCCCAAGCATAGACCTTGCTTGTCCTCAAGCGGAAGCCGATAATGAAAAATATGTCCACGTGTTTAGAGATAGAGGTGTCGATAAAATGAAATACGGACCTGAGGGCATCATGATCATTCTTATAACAGCAACATATATGTATATATAAAATATTGTCATATGATTGCTTATGCTAAAGTAACAATCTATTCACAATGTCAAGTATGAATCAGAAACTTCATTGAGAACTAACAAACTATGATCTTGGTCATTGAAGCAATTGAAATTTATCATAACATCGGAAAGAGTCAATATAAGAGCTTATCAGCAAGTTCACATACTCAACTATCATGTAGTCTTTCACAATTGCTAAGACTCACACAATACTTTTGGGTATGGAGTTTTAATCGGACACAGAGAAAGATAGGGGCTTATAGTGTTGCCTCCCTACCTCTTACCTCAAGGGTAATGTCAAC
>NC_041391.1:418694653-418715202 GCF_002162155.2 Triticum dicoccoides | reverse complement strand
CAATGTGCTTGCCAAAGGATAAAATGTAAAAAGGAAAGGTGAAGATCACCATGACTCTTGTATAAGGTATAAGAGAAGAATAAAAGATAGGCCCTTCGTAGAGGGAAGCAGAGGTTGTCATGTGCTTTTATGGTTGGATGCACAAAATCCTAATGCGAAAGAACGTCACTTTATATTGCCACTTGTGATAGGGACCTTTATTATGCAGTCTGTCGCTTTTATTGCTTCCACATCACAAGATCGTATAAAGCTTATTTTCTCCACACTAATAAATCATACATATTTAGAGAGAAATTTTTATTGCATGCAACAATGACAACTTACTTGAAGGATCTTACTCAATCCATAGGTAGATATAGTCGACTCTCATGGTAAAATCGGGTTTAAGGATATTTGTAAGCACAAGTAGTATCTCTACTTTATGCAAAGTATTTGGCTAGCATGAGGGGGAAAGGCAAGCTCAACATGTTGGATGATCCATGACAATATACTTTATTTCGGATATAAGAAAACATAACCCATTACGTTGTCTTCCTTGTCCAACATCAACTTTTTAGCCTGTCATACTTTAATGAGTGCTCATAATCATAAAAGATGTCCAAGATAGTATATTTATATGTGAAAACCTCTCTTTCTTTATTACTTCGTATTAATTGCAACGATGACCAAAACTATGTTTGTCAACTCTCAATAACTTTTATTCATCATACTCTTTTATATGTGAAGTCACTACTCTCCATAAGATCAATATGATCTCTTTAATTGTTTTTATTCTTTCTTTTATTCCCTCAATATCATAGTAATATAATCAAGCCCTTGACTCAAAACTAATCTTTATTATATATAGCTCACAGACTCGATTACATAGGATCATAAAGCAAAGATCAAAACTAGATCATACTAAAACTTTATTCTACTAGATCAAGATATTACTAAAAAAGATCGAACTAAGAAAAATGGTAAAGATAGGAGTGTGATTGTGATACGATACCGGGGCATCTCCCCCAAGCTTGGCAGTTGCCAAGGGGAGTGCCCATACCCGATACTCAATTATCCTTCTTCGGAGGTGGTGATGTGATATTCTTGGCGATGATGCCCCTCAGGCTACGATTCTCCTCCTTGAGCTTATTGACTTGTTGCTTGAGGTCCATTATTTCCTTGAGAAGACATCTTGCTCTAATCTGTGGCAGAAACAACTCGAAACAAAAACAGAGGATATTTGTGTGGTACGGTGGTCAAAACCTTCGGGAGATTATATAATGATTTTTTACCGACTAAAAGAAATATCATGCAAGAAAACAGAGTCCGGAGGGCACACGAGGTGCCCACGGGGCAGGGGCGCGCCTAGGGGGGTAGGGCGTGCCCTCCACCCTCGTGGATGCCTCGTGTCCCTTTCGGACTACTTCTTATTTTTCTATTTTCTTAAATATTTCAAAACAAAGAAAAATTGCCATTAGAACTGTTTTGGAGTCGGTTTATTTACCGTACCACATACCTATTCCTTTTTGGAGTCTGAAACATTCTGGAAAGTGTCCCTTATGTATTCCTCCGGGGTTACGATTTTAATAACATTAGTTTCAACATTTATTTGATTACCTGAGATATAATGTTTGATTCTTTGACCGTTCACCACCTTTGGATTTGTGCCTTCGAAGTTGTTGATTTTTATGGCACCGGAATAATAGACCTCCTCGACAACGTAAGGACCTTCCCATTTAGAGATAAGTTTTCCTGCAAAAAGTCTTAAACAAGAGTTGTATAACAAAACATAATCACCTACGTTAAACTCACGCATTTGTATCCTTTTGTCATGCCATCTTTAACTTTTTCTTTAAACAGTTTGGCATTCTCATAGGCCTGGGTTCTCCTTTCATCAAGTGAGCTAATGTCAAATAGCCTCTTCTCATCGGCAAGTTTGAAATCATAACTTTGATCTTTAATGGCCCAATATGCCTTATGTTCTAGTTCGAGAGGTAAGTGACATGCTTTTCCATAAACCATCTTATACGGAGACATACCCATAGGATTTTTATAAGCAGTTCTATAGGCCCATAATGCATCATCAAGTTTTTTGGACCAATTATTTCTATATCTATTAACAGTCTTTTGCAAAATTAATTTAATTTCTCTATTACTCTATTCTACTTGACCACTAGATTGTGGATGATATGGAGATGCAATTCTATGATTAACATCATACTTAGCAGCATTTTACGAAAGACACCATGAATAAAATGTCAACCACCATCAGTCATTAAATATCTAGGGACTCCAAACCTCGGAAAAATTACTTCTTTAAGCATCTTAATAGAGTTGTTATGATCAGCACTACTAGTTGGAATAGCTTCTACCCACTTAGTAACGTAATCAACAGCAACTAAAATATGTGTATACCCATTAGAGGAAGGAAACGGTCCCATATAATCGAAGCCCCAAACATCAAATGGTTCAATAACAAGTGAATAGTTCATAGGCATTTCCTGACGTCTACTTATATTACCAATTCTTTGACATTCATCACAAGACAAGACAAACTTACGGGCATCTTTAAAAAGAGTGGGTCAATAAAAACCGTATTGCAATACCTTATGCGCAGTTCTATCTCCAGCATGGTGTCCTCCATAAGCCTCAGAGTGACACTTGCGTAGGATCTATTCATGTTCATGCTCAGGTACACAACGTCTAATAACACCATCTACTCCTTCTTTATAAAGGTGTGGGTCATCCTAGAAGTAATGGCTTAAATCATAGAAAAACTTTTTCTTTTGCTGGTATGTGAAACTAGGTGGTATAAATTTAGCAAAAATGTAATTGGCATAATCAACATACCATGGAGTAGTACGAGAAGCATTTATGACAGCTAATTGTTCATCAAGAAAGCTATCATCAATAGGTAGCGGGTCATCAAGAACATTCTCTAACCTAGACAAGTTATCTGCAATGGGGTTCTCAGCTCCCTTTCTATCAATAATATGCAAATCAAATTCTTGTAGCAAGAGAACCCATCTAATAAGTCTAGGTTTAGCATCTTTCTTTTCCATAAGGTATTTAATAGCAGCATGATCAGTGTGAACAGTTACTTTAGAATCAACAATATAAGGTCTGCACTTATCACAAGCAAATACAACTGCTAAAAATTCTTTTTCAGTAGTAGCATAATTTATCTGGGCACTGTCTAGATTTTACTAGCATATTGGATAACATTTAATTTCCTATCAACTCTTTGACCTAGAACAGCACCTACAGCATAATCACTAGCATCACACATAATTTCAAAGGGTAAATTCCAATCAGGTGGCTGAACTACGGGTGCAGAAATCAAGGCTTTCTTAAGTATTTCAAATGCTTCTACAAAATCATCATCAAAGACCAAAGGAACATCTTTTTGTAAGAGATTAGTCAAAGGCCTAGAAATTTTTGAGAAGTATTTAATGAACCTCCTATAAAAACCGGCATGACCAAGGAAACTTCTTATACCTTTAATGTCCTTAGGACACGACATCTTTTCAATAGCATCAACTTCAGCTTTATCAACTCCAATACCTTTTTCAGAAATTTTATGTCCCAAGACAATACCTTCATTAACCATAAAGTGGCACTTCTCCCAATTCAAGACAAGATTAGTTTCTTCACATCTCTGCGAAACTCGGTTAAGGTTGCTTAAGCAATCTTCAAAAGAAGTTCTATACACGGAGAAATCATCCATGAAAACCTAAACAATCTTTTCACAAATGTCAGAGAATATAGCATTCATACATCTTTGAAAGGTAGCAGGTGCATTACATAAACCAAAAGTCATACGTCTATAAGCAAAGGTACCGAAAGGGCAAGTAAAAGTGGTCTTTTCTTGATCCTCTTTTGACACAGATAATCGAGAGAAACCAGAATAACCATCTAGAAAGAAAAAATGTGTATGTTTTGATAATCTTTCTAGCATTTGATCAATAAAAGGTAAAGGGTAATGATCCTTTTTAGTAGATTTATTCAGTTTGCGGAAATCAATTACCATTCTATAACCTGTAACAATTCTTTGTGGGGTCAATTCATCTTTATCATTTGGAACAACAGTAATACCTCCCTTCTTAGGGACACAATGGACAGGACTTACCCACTGACTATCAGCAACGGGATAAATTATACCTGCCTCCAGAAGCTTTAGTATTTCCTTTCTTACCACTTCTTTCATCTTAGGATTTAATCATCGTTGGTGATCAACAACCAGTTTAGCGTCTTTCTCCAATTTTATTTTGTGTTGTCATAGAGTGGGACTAATTCCCTTAAGATCATCAAGAGTATATCCAATACCAGCACGGTGCTTCTTCAGAGTTTTCAATAATTTCTCTTCTTCCTGCTCTGAAAGGTTAGCACTAATAATAACAGGATATATCTTCTTTTCATCAAGATAAGCATATTTAAGAGTATCATGTAATGGTTTAAGCTCAAACACGGATCACCCTTGGGTGGAGGAGGATCCCCTAGAATTTCAACAGGCAAGTTGTGTTTCAAAATAGGTCCCTGTTTAAAGAATACTTAATCTATTTCCCTTCTTTCTTTAATAAACATATCATTTTCATGGTCTAGCAAATACTGTTCTAAAGGATCGTTAGGAGGCATGGAAATAGAAGCAAGATGAATAATTTCATCTTTACTAGGCAATTCTTTATCATGGGGTCGTCTACGAAATTTAGCAAAATTAAAATCATGAGACATATCCCCTAATCCAATACTAACAACATCCTTTTCGTAGTCTATCCTAGCATTAACAGTATTCAAGAAGGGTCTACCGAATATATGACAAAAGTTATCTTCTGGGGAAGCAAGAACAAGAAAATCAGTAGGATATCTAATTTCCCACACAAGACTTCAACATCTCTAACAATCCCAACCGGTGAGATAGTATCTCTTTTGGCAAGCTTAATAGTAGCATCAATATCTTCTATCTCAGCAGGTGCAATGTCATGCATAATTTCTTCGTATAAAGAATAAGATATTGCACTGACACTAGCACCCATATCACATAAACCATGATAGCAATGATCTCCTATTTTAACAGAAATAACAGGCATGCCAACAACAGGTCTATGTGTATCTTTAGTATCGGGTTTAGCAATTCTAGCAGCTTCATCACAAAAGTAAATAACATGCCCATCAATATTATCAACCAAGATATATTTAACCATAGCAATACTAGGTTCAACTTTAATTTGCTCGGAGGGTTTGGGTGTTCTTATATTACTTTTGTTGACCACAGTTGAAGCTTTAGCATGATCCTTTATTCTAACAGGGAAAGGTGGTTTCTCAATATAAGCAGTAGGAACAATAGGATCAACATTATAAGTGATAGTCTTTTCTTCAACATTAATAGGTTCAACTACTTTTACTTCAATGGGAGCATGATATTTAAACAACTTATCCTTAGGGAGATCAACATGAGTAGCAAATGATTCACAGAAGAAACTACCATCTCAGAGTCAAGTCCATATTTAGTGCTAAATTCACGGAAAACATCGGTATCAATAAAAGATTTAACACAATCAAACTTAGGTGTTATACCTGACTCCTTACCTTTGTTGAGTTCCCAATCTTCAGAGTTGCGTTTAATTCTTTCCAATAAATCCCATTTGAATTCCATAGTCTTCATCATAAAAGAACCAGTACAAGAAGTATCGAGCATGGAGCGATTATTGAGAGAAAGCCGAGCATAAAAATTTTGAATAATAATTTCTCTTGAGAGCTCATGATTGGGGCACGAATATAACATTGACTTAAGCCTCCCTGAAGCTTGAGCGATGCTTTCTCCTTCGCGAGGCAAAAAATTATATATATATATATATATATATATATATATATATATATATATAATTACGATCACGATGAACTAGATGCATAGGATAAAACTTCTGATGAAATTCCAATTTCAATCGGTTGTAGTTCCATGATCCAATATCATCACATAGCCTAAACCATGTCAATGCCTTTTCCTTCAAAGATAAAGGGAAGACCTTATTCTTGATAACATCCTCGGGCATACCTGCAAGCTTAAATAATCCACAAACTTCATCCACATAGATTAGGTGCAAATCGGGATGCAATGTTCCATCTCCTGTAAAAGGATTAGCTAGCAGTTTCTCTATCATACCCGAAGGAATTTCAAAGTAAACATTTTTAGTAGGTTCAGTAGGTTGAGGAGAAAATCTTTGATCTACTGGTCGGGGTCAAGATACCCCCAACAAGCCCCTCAAAGGATTATGTTCCATAGTAACAAGTGACAGTAAACTTGAGCACACTATATAAATTTTTCCTTACCAAATTCCACCTACCAAAGGCGCTTCACTCCCCAGCAATGGCGCTAGAAAAGAGTCTTGATTACCCACAAGTGTAGGGCATATATCATAGTCCTTTTGATAAGTAAGAGTGTCGAACCCAACGAGGAGCAGAAGGAAATGATAAGCAGTTTTCAATAAGGTATTCTCAGCAAGCGCTGAATTATCGGTAACAGATAGTTTTGTGATAAGGTAATTTGTAATGGGTAATAAGTAATAAAAGTAAATAAGGTGAAGCAAGGTGGCCCAATCCTTTTTGTAGCAAAGGACAAGCCTGGACAAACTCTTATATAAAGGAAAACGCTCCCGAGGACACATGGGAATTATCGTCAAGCTAGTTTTCATCACGCTCATATGATTCGCGTTTGTTACTTTGATAATTTGATATGTGGGTGGACCGGTGCTTGTGTACTGCCCTTCCTTGGACAAGCATCCCACTTGTGATTAACCCCTATTGCAAGCATCCGCAACTACAAAATAAGTATTAAGGTAAACCTAACCATAGCATGAAACATATGGATCCAAATTAGCCACTTACAAAGCAACGCATAAACTAGGGTTTAAGCTTCTGTCACTCTAGCAACCCATCATCTACTTATTACTTCCCAATGCCTTCCTCTAGGCCCAAACCATGGTGAAGTGTCATGTAGTTGTTGGGGAAAATAGTAATTTCAAAAGAAATCTTACACACACGCAAGATCATGGTGATGCATAGCAACGAGCGGGGAGAGTGAATCCACGTACCCTCCTAGACCGAAAGCGGAAGCATTAGCACAACGCGGTTGATGTAGTCGTACGTCTTCACGATCCGACCGGTCAAGTACCAAACGTAAGGCAACTCCGAGCTCAGCACACGTTCAGCTCAATAACGTCCTACGAACTCCGATCCAGCAGAGCTTTGCGGGAAAGTTTCGTCAGCACGACGGCGTGATCACGGTGTTGATGATGCTATCGACGCAGGGCTTCGCCTAAGCACCGCTATGATATTACCGAGGTGGAATTTGGTGGAGGGGGGGCAACGCACACGGTTGGGAGAGATTCCCCTTCCCCTGTATATAAAGGAGTGGAGATCAACTTGTGTATCTAGAGGTGTCCCCCTTCCCCTGTATATAAAGGAGTGGAGAAGGGGGGAGGGCTGGCCCTCCTATGGCACGCCCTAGAGGAGTCCTACTCCCACCGGGAGTAGGATTCCCCCCCTTCCAAGTAGTAGGAGTAGGAGTCAAGAAAAAGGAAAAGAGAAGAGAAGGAAGGAGGGGGCGCAGCCCCTTCCCCTAGTCCAATTCGGACTAGGACTTGGGGGGGGGGGCGCAGCCTCCCCACTCTCTTTCCCCTAAAGCTCAATAAGGCCCATATACTCCCCGGCGAATTCCCGTAACTCTCCGGTACTCCGATAAATACTCGAACCACTCGGAACCTTTCCGATGTCCGAATATAGTCGTCCAACATATCAATCTTTATGTCTCGACCATTTCGAGACTCCTCGTCATGTCCCTGATCTCATCCGGGACTCCGAACTACCTTCGGTACATCAAAACACATAACTCATAATATAAATCATCACCAAATGTTAAGCGTGCGGGCCCTACGGGTTCGAGAACTATGTAGACATGACCGAGACACATCTCCAGTCAATAACCAATAGGAGAACCTGGATGCTCATATTGGCTCCCACATATTCTACGAAGATCTTTTTCGGTCAAACCGCATAACAACATACGTTGTTCCATTTGTCATCTGTATGTTACTTGCCCGAGATTCGATCGTTGGTATGTCAATACCTAGTTCAATCTCGTTACCGGAAAGTCTCTTTACTCGTTATGTAATGCATCATCCCACAACTAACTCATTAGTCACAATGCTTGCAAGGCTTATAGTGATGTGCATTACCGAGAGGGCCCAGAGATACCTCTCCGACAATTAGAGTGACCAATCCTAATCTCAAAATATGCCAACTCAACAAGTACCTTCGAAGACACCTGTAGAGCACCTTTATAATCACGCAATTACGTTGTGACATTTGGTAGCACACAAACTGTTCCTCCGGTAAACGGGAGTTGCATAATCTCATAGTCACAGGAACATGTATAAGTCATGAAGAAAGCAATAGAAACATACTAAACGATCAAGTGATAAGCTAACGGAATGGGTCAAGTCAATCACATCATTCTCCTAATGATGTGATCCCGTTAATCAAATGACAACTCATGTCTATGGCTAGGAAACTTAACCATCTTTGATTCAACGAGCTAGTCAAGTAGAGGCATACTAGTGACACTTTGTTTGTCTATGTATTCACACATGTACTAAGTTTCCGGTTAATACAATTCTAGCATTAATAATAAACATTTATCATGAAATAAGGAAATAAATAATAAATTTATTATTGCCTCTAGGGCATATTTCCTTCAGTCTCACACTTGCACTAGAGTCAATAATCTAGTTCACATCATCATGTGATTTAACACCAATATTCACATCTGTATGTGATTGACATACATAGTTCACATCATCATGTGACCAATGCCCAAAGGGTTTACTAGAATCAATAATCTAGTTCACATCGCTATGTGATTAACACCCAAATAGTACTAAGGTATGATCATGTTTTTCTCATGAGAGAAGTTCAGTCAGCAGGCCTGTCACATTTAGAGCCGTATGTATTTTGCAAATATTCTATGTCTACAATGCTTTGCACGGAGCTACTCTAGCTAATTGCTCCCACTTTCAACATGTATCCAGATTGAGACTTAGAGTCATATGGATCGGTGAAAAAGCTTGCGCCGATGTAACTCTTTACGACGAACTCTTTTATCACCTCCATAATCGAGAAACATTTCCTTAATCCTCACTAAGGATATTCTTGACCGTTGTCTAGTGATCTACTCCTAGATCAAAATTGCACTCCCTTGCAAAACTTAGAGCAAGGTATACAATAGGTCTGGTACACAGCATATCATACTTTATAGAACCTATGACTGAGGCATAGGGAATGACTTTTCATTCTCTTTCTATTTTCTGCCATGGTCGGGTTTTGAGTCTTACTCAACTTCACACCTTGCAAAACAGGCAAGAACTCCTTCTTTGACTGTTCCATTTTGAACTACTTCAAAATCTTATCAAGGTATGTACTCATTGAGAAATCTTATCAAGTGTCTTGATCTATCTCTATAGATCTTAATGCTCAATATGTAAGAAGCTTCACCAAGCTCTTTCTTTGAAAAACTCCTTTCAAGATACTCCTTTATGCTTTCCAGAAATTTCTACATTATTTCTGATCAACAATATGTCATTCACATATACTTTATAAGAAATGTTGTAGTGCTCCCACTCACTTTCTTGTAAATACAGGCTTTACCGCAAGTCTGTATAAAACTATATGCTTTGATCAACTCATCAAAGCATATATTCCAACTCTGAGATGCTTGCACCAGATCATAGATTGATCGCTAGAGCTTGCACATTTTGTTAGCACCTTTAGGATTGACAAAACCTTCTGGTTGCATCATATACAACTCTTATTTAATAAATCCATTAAGGAATGCAGTTTTGACATCCATTTGCCAGATTTCATAAAATGTGGCAATTGCTAACATGATTCGGACAGACTTAAGCATCGATACGAGTGAGAAAATCTCATCGTATTCAACACCTTGAACTTGTCGAAAAACTTTTTGCGACAAGTCGAGCTTTGTAGATAGTAACACTACTATCAGCGTTTGTCTTCCTCTTGAAGATCCCTTTATTTTCTATGGCTTGCCGATCATCGGGCAAGTCCACCAAAGTCCACACTTTGTTCTCATACATGGATCCCATCTCAGATTTCATGGCCTTCAAGCCATTTCGTGGAATCTGGGCTCATCATCGCTTCCTCATAGTTCGTAGGTTTATCATGGTCTAGTAACCTGAATTCCAGAATAGGATTACCGTACCACTCTGGTGCGGACTGTACTCTGGAAGACCCACGAGGTTCTGTAGTAACTTGATCTGAAGTTTCATGATCATCATCATTAGCTTCCTCACTAATTGTGTAGGAATCACAGGAACTGATTTCTGTGTTGAACTACTTTCCAATTCGGGAGAAGGTACAATTACCTTATCAAGATCTACTTTCCTCCCACTCACTTATTTCGAGAGAAACTCCTTCTCTAGAAAGGATCCATTTTAGCAACGAATATCTTGCCTTCGGATCTGTGATAGAAGGTGTACCCAACAGTTTCCTTTGGGTATTCTATGAAGACGCACTTCTTCGATTTGGGTTCGAGCTTATGAGGTTGAAACTTTTTTCACATAAGCATCGCAGCCCCAAACTTTAAGAAACAACAACTTTGGTTTCTTGCCAAACCACAATTCATAAGGCGTCGTCTCGACAGATTTTGATGGTGCCCCATTTAAAGTGAATGCAGCTGTCTCTAATGCATAACCCTAAAACGATAGTGGTAAATTTGTAAGATACGTCATGGATCGCACCATATCCAATAAAGTGCGGTTACGACTTTCAGACACACCATTACGCGGTGGTGTTCTAGATGGTGTGAGTAGTGAAACTATTTCACATTGTTTTAACTGAAGGCCAAACTCGTAACTCAAATATTTTTCCTCTGCGATCATATCGTATAAACTTTTATTTTCTTGTTATGATGATTCTCCACTTCACTCTGAAATTCTTTGAACTTTTCAACTGTTTCAGACTTGTGTTTCATCAAGTAGATATACCCATATCTGCTGAAATCATCTGTGAAGGTCTGAAAATAACAATACCCGCCGCGAGCCTCAACACTCATCGGATCGCATACATCAGTATGTATCATTTCCAATAAGTCAGTTGATCGCTCCATTGTTCCGGAGAACGGAGTCTTAGTCATCTTGCCCATAAGGCATGGTTCGCAAGCATCATGTGATTCATAATCAAGTGATTCCAAAAGTCCATCTTTATGGAGTTTCATCATGCGCTTTACACCGATATGACCCAAACAGCAGTGCCACAAATATGTTGCACTATCATTATCAACTTTGCATCTTTTGGCATCAATATTATGAATATGTGTATCACCATGATCAAGATTCAGTAAACCATCAACATTGGGTGTATGACCATAGAAGGTTTTATTCATGTAAACAGAATAACAATTTATTCTCTGTCTTAGATGAATAATCGTATGGCAATAAAGATGATCTAATCATATTTATGCTCAACGCAAACACCAAATAACATTTATTTAGGTTCAACACTAATCTAAAAAATATAGGGAGTGTGCGATGATGATCATATCAATCTTGGAACCACTTCCAACACACATCGTCACTTCACCCTCAACTAGTCTCTGTTTATTCTATAACTCCTGTTTCGAGTTACTAATCTTAGCAACCGAACAAGTACCAAATACTCAGGGGTTACTATAAACACTAGTAAGGTACACATCAATAACCTGTATATCAAATACACCCTTGTTCACTTTGCCATCCTTCTTATCTAGCAAAAATTCAGGGCATTTCCACTTCCAGTGACCATTTTCTTTGCAGTAGAAGCACTCAATTTCAGGTTTAGTCCAGCTTTGGGATTCTTCGCGGGAGTGACAACATGCTTGCCATTCTACTTGAAGTTCCCTTTCTTTCCCTTTGCCCTTTTCTTGAAACCAGTGGTCTTGTCAATTATCAACATTTGATGCTCTTTCTTGATTTCTACCTTTGTTGATTTCAGCATCACGAAGAGCTCGGGAATCGTTTTCGTCATCCCTTGCATACTATAGTTCACCACGAAGTTCTAGCAACTTGGTGATGGTGACTAGAGAACTATGTCAATCACTATCTTATCTGGAAGATTAACTCCCACTTGATTCAAGCAATTGTAGTACCCAGACAATCTGAGCACATGCTCACTGCTTGAGCTATTCTCCTCCATCTTTTGGCTATAGAACTTGTTGGAGACTTCATATCTCTCAACTCGGGTATTTGCTTGAAATATTAACTTCAACTTTTGGAACATCTCATATGGTCCATGACGTTCAAAACGTCTTTGAAGTCCCGATTCTAAGTTGTTAAGCATGGTGCACTAAACTATCAAGTAGTCATCATATTGAGCTAGCCAAACGTTCATAACATCTGCATCACCTCCTGCAATAGGTCTGTCACCTAACGGTGCATCAAGGACATAATTCTTTTGTGCAGCAATGAGGATAAACCTCATATCAAGGACCCAGTCCACATCATTGCTACTATCATCTTTCAACTTAGTTTTCTCTAGGACCACATATAAAACATAGGGAAGCAACAACGCGAGCTATTGATCTACAACATAATTTGCAAACTACTATCAGGACTAAGTTCATGATAAATTAAAGTTCAATTAATCATATTACTTAAGAACTCCCACTTAGATAGACATCCCTCTAATCATCTAAGTGATCACGTGATCCAAATCAACTAAACCATGTCCGATCATTACGTGAGATGGAGTAGTTTTCAATGGTGAACATTACTATGTTGATCATATCTACTATATGATTCACGCTCGACCTTTTGGTCTCTAGTGTTCCGAGGCCATATCTGCATATGCTAGGCTCATCAAGTTTAACCCGAGTATTCTGCGTGTGCAAAACTGTCTTACATCCGTTGTATTTGAATGTAGAGCTTATCACACCCGATCATCATGTGGTGTCTTAGCACGAAGAACTTTCGCAACAGTGCATACTCAGGAAGAACACTTATAGCATAAAATTTAGTGAGAGATCATCTTATAATGCTACCGTCAATCAAGCAAAATAAGATGCATAGAGGATAAACATCACATGCAATCAATATAAGTGATATGATATGGCCATCATCATCTTGTGCTTGTGATCTCCATCTCCGAAGCACCGTCATGACCACCATCGTCACCGGCGCGACACCTTGATCTCCATCGTAGCATCGTTGTTGTCTTGCCAACTATTGCTTCTACGACTATCGCTACCATTTAGTGATAAAGTAAAGCAATTACAGGGCGATTGTATTGCATACAATAAAGTGACAACCATATGGCTCCTGTCAGTTGCCGATAACTTTGTTACAAAACATGATCATCTCATACAATAAAATTTAGCATCATGTCTTAACCATATCACATCACAACATGCCCTGCAAAAACAAGTTACACGTCCTCTACTTTGTTGTTGCAAGTTTTACGTGGCTGCTACGGGCTGAGCAAGAATCATTCTTACCTACGCATCAAAACTACAACGATAGTTCGTCAAGTTAGTGTTGTTTTAACCTTCTCAAGGACCGGGCATAGCCACAGTTGGTTCAACTAAAGTTGGAGAAACTGACACCCGTCAGCCACCTATGCGCAAAGCACGTCGATAGAACAAGTCTCGCGTAAGCGTACGAATGATGTCGGCCCGGGCCGCTTCATGCAACAATACCGCCGAACCAAAGTATGACATGCTGGTAAGCAGTATGACTTGTATCGCCCACAACTCACTTGTGTTCTACTCGTGCATATAACATCTAAGCATAAAACCAGGCTCGGATGCCACTGTTGGGGAACTTAGTAATTTCAAAAAAATTCCTGCGCACACGAAAGATCATGGTGATGCATAGCACGAGCGCGGAGAGTGAGTACACGTACCCTCGTAGACCGAAAGCGGAAGTGTTACCACAACGCGATTGATGTAGTCGTACGTCTTCACGATCCGACCGATTAAGTACCGAACGTAAGGCACCTCCGAGTTGAGCACACGTTCAGCTCGATGACGTCCCACGAACTCCAATCCAGCAGAGCTTTGCGGGAGAGTTCCATCAGCACGACAGCATGATGACAGTGTTGATGATGCTACCGACGCAGGGCTTCGCCTAAGCACCACTACGATATTACTGAGGTGGAATATGGTGGAGGGGGTCACCGCACACGGCTGGGAGAGATCAACTGATCCGCTTGTGTGTCTAGAGGTGCCCCCTGCCCCCGTATATAAAGGAGTGGAGGAGGGGGGAGGGTTGGCCCTCCTATGGTGCGCCCTGGAGGAAGCCTACTCCCACTAGGAGAAGGATTCCCCCCTTCCAAGTAGTAGGATTAGTAGTCAAGAAAAAAGGAAAAGAGAAGAGAAGGAAGGAGGGGGCGCAGCCCCTCCCCCTAGTCCAATTCAGACTAGGCCTTGGGGGGCGTGCAGCCTCCCCTCTCTCTTTCCCCTAAAGCCCAATAAGGCCCATATACTCCCAGGCGAAGTCCCGTAACTCTCCGGTACTCTAATACATACCCAAACCACTCGGAACCTTTCCGATGTCGAATATAGTCGTCCACTATATCGATCTTTACGTCTTGACCATTTTGAGACTCCTCGTCATGTCCCAGATCTCCTCCGGGACTACGAACTATCTTCGGTACATCATAACACATAACTCATATTATAAATCGTCACCGAATGTTAAGCGTGCGGAACCTACGGGTTCGAGAACTATGTAGACATGACCGAGACACATCTCCAGTCAATAACCAATAGCGGAACCTGGATGCTCATATTAGCTCCCACATATTCTACGAAGATCTTTATCGATCAAACTGCATAACAACATATGGTGTTCCCTTTGTCATCGGTATTTTACTTGCCCGAGATTCGATCGTCGGTATCTCAATACCTACTTCAATCTTGTTACCGAAAAGTCTCTTTACTCGTTATGTAATGCATCATCCCGCAACTAACTCATTAGTTACAATGCTTGCAAGGCTTATAGTGATGTGCATTACCGAGAGGACCCGGAGATACCTCTCCGACAATCGGAGTGACAAATCCTAATATCGAAATACGCCAACTCAACAAGTACCTTCGGAGACACCTGTAGAGCACCTTTATAATCACCCAGTTACGTTGTGATGTTTGGTAGCACACAAAGTGTTCCTCTGGTAAACGGGAGTTGCATAATCTCATAATCATAGGAACATGTATAAGTCATGAAGAAAGCAATAGCAACATACTAAATGATCAGGTGATAAGCTAACGGAATGGGTCAAGTCAATCACATCATTCTCCTAATGATGTGATACCGTTAATCAAATGACAACTCATGTCTATGGCTAGGAAACTTAACCATCTTTGATTCAACAAGCTAGTCAAGTAGACGCAGACTAGTGACACTTTGTTTGTCTATGTATTCACACATGTACTAAGTTTCCGGTTAATACAATTCTAGCATGAATAATAAACATTTATCATGAAATAAGGAAATAAATAATAACTTTATTATTGACTCTAGAGCATATTGCCTCCAGTAGTCGACGTTCACATAACACCACTAGAGGAAAGACAACATACATCTCATCAAAATATCGAACGAATACCAAATTCACATTACTACTTATAGCAAGACTTCTCCCATGTCCTCGGGAACAAACATGACTACTCACAAATCATATTCATGTTCATAATCAGAGGGGTATTAATATGCATAAAGGATCTGAACATATGATCTTCCACCAAATAAACCAACTAGCATCAACTACAAGGAGTAATCAACACTACTAGCAACCCACAGGTACCAATCTGAGGTTTTGGGGACAAAGGTTGGATACAAGAGATGAACTAGGGTTTTAGAGGAGATGGTGCTGGTGAAGATGTTGATGGAGATTCACCCCCTCCCAATGAGAGGATCGATGGTGATGATATCCCCCTCCCGGAGGGATGTTTCCCCGGCAGAACAGTTCTGTCGGAGCCCTAGATTGGTTTCGCCAAGTTCCGCCTCGTGGCGGCGGTGCTTCGTCGCGAAAGCTTGCTTATGATTTTTTCGAGGGCGAAAGACTTCATATAGACAAAGATGGGCACCGAAGGCCTGCCAGGGGGCCCACGAGGCAGGGGGCGCGCCCAGGGCATAGGGTGGCCCCCCTCTGGTACTTTTTTCGCCCAATATTTTTATATATTCTGAAACTGACTTCCGTGGAGTTTAGGGACTTTTGGAGTTGTGCAGAATAGGTCTCTAATATTTGCTCCTTTTCCAACCCAGAATTCCAGCTGCCGGCATTCTCCCTCTTCATCTAAACCTTATAAAATAAGAGAGAAAAGGCATAAGTATTGTGTCATAATGTGTAATAACAACCCATAATGCAATAAATATCAATATAAAAGCATGATGCAAAACGGACGTATCAACTCCCCCAAGATTAGACCTCGCTTGTCCTCAAGCGAAAGCCGATAACGAAAAATATGTCCACATGTTTAGAGATAGAGGTGTCGATAAAATAAAATACGGACATGAGGGCATCATGATCATTCTTATAACAGCAACATATATATATATATTGTCATATGATTTCTTATGCTAAAGTAACAATCTATTCACAATGTCAAGTATGAATCAGAAACTTCATTGAGAAGTAACAAACTATGATCTCGGTCATTGTGGCAACTGCAATTTATCCTAACATCGGAAAGAGTCAATATAAGAGCTTATCAGCAGCCAACCGGCTGGGTCGGAAACGGAGAAACTGCATCATGTTCATCGGGAGGCAACATAATGCGTCCTGTTCATCAGGAGCCAACCGCCTTGAACAGAACAGCCGAAACGAGGCCCGGCGTACCACAGAATAGAGGAAACAGCCTTGTGTTCGACCACCTATGGTAGAAACGGGATCCTATTCACTAGGAGGCATCTGGCGTACCGCAAAACGGAGGAAATGGACTTGTCTTCAACCTCCTACAGTCGAAATGGGGTCCTGTTGATCGGGAGGGGTGTGGCACATCGCAAAACGGAGGAAACGGACTTCTCTTCGACCTCCTATGGTCAAAACGGTGGTCCTGTTCATCAGGGGGTGTGGCGTACCACAAAATGAGACTCCACGTGCTACTATTCATCCACCGCCCACTGCCTCGCTCCAGAATCCACGGGCTACTGTTTATCCATCGTCGACCTCCTCCAGCCTCCACCTGCGACTGTTCATCCATGGCGTCTCCCTCCCGCCTCTACCAGCTACTGTTCATCAATGGGCTCCTGTTCATCCAGCCTCCACCGCTCCTCCACCGGCTACTGTTCAACCACCCCTCCACGGGCTACTATTCATCCAGCCCTCCACCAGCTACTGTTCAACCAGCCCTCCACGGGGTCCTATTCATCCACCCCCAACCGGCTCGATAGGGGTCCTATTCATCCAGCAGCAACGCCTCTACTACCATGGGGTCCTGTTAATCCAACCCCCACCAGGAACTGTTCATCCAACCCCCAACAATGCCACTAGTGGAAAAACACCTACTAGTCCCGGTTCGTAAGGGCCTTTAGTCCCGGTTCATGAACTGGGACTAATGGGTCGTTACTAATACCTCCACCCATTAGTCCCGGTTCAAACATGAACCGGGACCAATGTGCCTTCACGTGGCCCTGTGCGCCGAGCCCAGTCAGGGGGCCTTTGGTCCCGGTTGGTGGCTCCTACCGGGACCAAAAGTCAATTTTTCTTCAAAAGTGGCTGCTTTAGGGGTTTTGGGGGTTATTTTTAGGTTGTTATTATAGCTAGCTAATAGAGAGAAGTGTCCTATCTTATATCTTCGTCCTTGGTTTATCCACACTGCTGCTATGTTCATTGCACCCGCAGATATAACATGCTCATGCATGCTTGCATCATACATCATCATATATATATAATAACAAGTCCTACTAATCATGCATCATCATACAACTTCTACTCATTATTAATAATAAGTCATACGATCATCATCCTCATAGTCATCGAACCCTTAAGGTAGGACCTAAACACCCTTAAGGTAAAATAGCATAAAACAATATAGACCCTGACTCTCCATTATGAAGAATGGTGATCATCCTGTCTCCAATTCTTGCCCTTCGCTGCTTATTGCTTCCAAGAAGCTCCTTACGACTGTCCATACATTTTTTCCATTCTTTGATTGTTATGTCTCCACTTCTTTTAGAAACCCGGTATGGACAGTTGAGATTCGTAGGACGACCTGGTTGTATGTTCAAAACATGAAGGCTACCATGCATATACATCAGATGAGGCACACAATCATTTGGGATTATCTGTTGAAAAACATGGTCAATAACGTCGTAGTTAGCAATGATGTACTAGTTTTAGAAGTGTGCAAAAAGATGCACGGATGTTGTAATAGTAAAAAATAATCTTACGAGGGTATCTCCATGGTAGTTACCGTAGTTCAACACGTGCACTAGTGGCACGTATTGACCATAATGTTGAGGAGTTTGATTGTAGATATTGTAATTCTCAAGATCAGTACAAAATGCGACCAGATGACTTTTCTCCTGATAAGTTAATTCGGAGCCTTCGGTGTAGTAGGTTCTGTCTACCATCTTCCGCACATTCTTTGAAGAATGAAAATAAGTTGTCAATGGAGATAAGTTGTCAACTATATATTTTGAAATAAACAATATAAATTACTTAATAACTATGTTAAGCTCACATGGGGGAAGAATTAGAGGTGTATCCATAAGGACCCAAATCGAAGGTCTCTCTTGCTCGATTGTAGGATAACCAAGATCCATGGTGACAAGCATACCCTCATCAAGACCATAAATCTTGGAAAGTGCTTCCCAATGTTTGCAACCAAAATGGGTTACACTCTGAGCATTGTACAGCTTTACTTGAAAATCCACACCATGATGGGTACTTAGGATAATTTTTTGGTTTCGAAACTTTCATGGTCTTCAAAACCCATCCTCTCCAAGACATAGCATCTTGCAAAGCATGGGATAAGCTAGTCGAATTGGAAAATATGAAAAATACACGTTAAAATAGTTGAAGTCGTGCTTAATTATGAAAAAAACTATTGTCGTCGTTGCGTACCGTATGAACACCGCAGGTCTCCTCGAGCTTAATGCTGAAGCGCCGATCTTCGTCCAGCTCAATGAACCTGTCACAGATACCTCGGTCATCGTGGCACCAGTCGCACTCCCCCGAGTGGTTTTCGTCGTCCGATGAGTACGACATTTCCGGCCTACGTTCATAATTCAAATATTAAACTAGATCATTATTATTAATCACGGGTTGACTATCGACGATCGATGTACGTAGCTCCTCCTTTCATTCCCGAATGCATTATTATACCAAATTGTCTAGCACACGGGAATGAAGGAGAACTTATCCAATATGAGCATTCAATAAGCAAAACCAAATCATAAAATAAGCAAAACCAAATCATAAAATAAAGTATAGTATTCAGATTAGCATGCATTCAATAATTATAAGCAAAAGTACATCATCTCTTGGTGTCCGTACATCGTTGAATATTATCACTAATACAACTAGAACCGTAGCGCCCGACGGGTATCGACATGGGCGGTGGACACCCAAAGATAAGGAACCATCACAGGATCATAGCTCCAGTGAGATCCCTGAAGAACCTGCCAGGTATTATCAAACCTCCCCTCCAATGCAACCATGTAGCGACGGACGTGCTCGTCCTCCTTGCGGACACGGTGACGTACCACCTCCGCGGTGTCCGGATGCCTCGCCACCGTCATTGGCCCACGCGACCGCCACCAAACAAGGATCTGGTCAACAACGGGCTGCCTCCTCACCAACCTACGTCCCCCGGAAGGTAGCACCTCCCAATACCAGCCCGGCGGAGCCCAGTCCCGAACATGGCCCTGATCAAGCAGGCCTCCACCGCCGAGTCGACGATGAAGAGGATGCGGGATAGGCATCATCGACGTCGACGTGGGAACTACTTCTATATATAGTTAAATAAAAGTAGTTTTATTAATTAAATCAACTATATAGTTCAACTACTAAGCACTTACCATAAATAAATAGGTAGTACTTACTAAAAACAAACTACTTCTATATATAGTAAAATAAATTAGTTTATTAAAATTCTATGAACAAAATTACTTACACAATCTAAATATCACCAAAAAAATCTATTAACAATAATATCACCAAACATGCATATTCAATAATAATATCACCAAAAAAATCTATTAACAGAAAAAAATCTAACATAATATGAACAAATTAATTACTACATATCTAATCTAACAAAAAAAATCTAATTAATCTAACAAAAAAATCTAACATAATATGAACAAATTAATTACTACACATGTAATCTAACAAAAAAATCTAATATAACAAAAAAATCTATGAACTACATATCTAAATTACTACACATCTAACCTAACAAAAAAATCTATGAACTACAAAAAAAATCTAACAAAAATAAATAAAAATGCTCATGTACGGCCGGCGACGGCGACAGGCGAAGGCAACGCCGAGGTGCGGAGCGGGGCGGCGACGGCGTC
>NC_041391.1:418693514-418694208 GCF_002162155.2 Triticum dicoccoides | reverse complement strand
CAAAGGCCTCTTTTCAGCAGCCCAAAGGGCGGGAAACGAAGACCTTTGGTCCCGGTTGGTGGCTCCAACCGGGACTAAAGAGCGGCATTCGTCCCAGTTGGTTGAACCAACCGGGACCAAAGAGTGGCATTGGTACCGGTTGGTGCCATGAACCGCTACCTATGGACCCGTCTAACTACTTTTTTATTTTCTGCAGATGTTTTTTTTGTTGATTCTTCCTACAGCTGTTTATAAGCCCTGAGTGCAGAGACGATGACGAAGAGGCTCAACGCTCCTGCACGTTGGTTAGCTTCAAGCCTTGAGGAATACGGTAGACTGCACAGAGCTATGTGCAGTGCAGTTGACACTATTCCGAAAGGCTTGAAGCAAATTAACAAGCATTGCACCTCTTTTTTATTTTTAATGACTTATTACAACTCAGAAATAATTTGAGAAAAATAAATGTAGCAGAAAAGAAAAAAATATATAAAAAACCAATCAGAAATAAATAGAAGAAAAAATAATTTTGATTAACTTTACTAAAAAATGAGCATAGATGCTTACTTTTAATGACTTATTACAACTCAGCAATAAAAAGAAAAAAATAAATGAAGCAGAAAAGAAAAAAAATATAAAAAACCACTCAGAAATAAATAGGAGAAAAAATAATTTTGATTAACTTTACTAAAAAAATGAGCATAGATGCTTATTTTTA